>NC_057797.1:670197011-670205061 GCF_018294505.1 Triticum aestivum | reverse complement strand
TGAGTCAATGGGCCTTATTGGGCCTTAGTGGAAGAGAGGAGGAGGCAGTCAGGTGGAGGGCGCGCTCCCCAAGCCCAATCCGAATTGGGGTGGGGGGTCGGGCCCCCTTTCCTTCTCTCCCTCTCCCTCTTCCTTCTTCTCCTACTCCAACTAGGAAGGGGGGAAACCTACTCCTACTAGGAGTAGGAATCCCCCCTTGGGCGCGCCCTATGAGGTCCGGCCCTCTCCTCCTCCCCCCTTTATATACGGGGGAGGGGGCACCCCATAGACACACAAGTTGATTGTTTAGCCGTGTGCGGTGCCCCCCTTCACAGAATTCCACCTCGGTCATATCGTTGTAGTGCTTAGGCGAAGCCCTACATCGGTAACTTCATCATCACCATCATCACGCCGTCGTGCTGACAAAACTCTCCCTGGGCCTCAACTGGATAAGAGTACGAGGGATGTCACTGAGCTGAACGTGTGCAAATCACAGAGGTGCCGTGCGTTTGGTACTTGATTGATTGGATCGCGAAGACGTTCGACTACATCAATTGCGTTTCATAACGCTTCCACTTTTGGTCTACGAGGGTACGTAGACATACTCTCCCCCTCTCGTTGCTATGCATCTCCTAGATAGATCTTGTGTGATCATAGGAATTTTTTTGAAATACTGCATTCTCCAACAGTGGCATCCGAGCCAGGTCTATGTGTAGATGTTATATGGACGAGTAGAACACAAAGGAGTTGTGGGCGTGGGTATATACATATTGCTTGTCGTCACTAGTTGTTTCTTGATTCGGCGGTATTGTTGGATGAAGCGGCCCAGACCGACATTACATGACCGCGTTCATGAGACTGGTTCTACCGACGTGCTTTGCACATAGGTGGCTGGCGGGTGTCAGTTTCTCAAACTTTAGTTGAATCGGATTCAATGAACAGGGTTTTTTCTGAAGATTAAAAAGCAATCACTATACCGTGTTGTGGTTTTTTATGCGTAGGTAAGAACGGTTCTTGCTAAGCCCGTAGCAGCCATGTAAAACTTGCAACAACAAAGTAGAGGATGTCTAACTTGTTTTTGCAGGGCATGTTGTGATGTGATATGATCAAGACGTGATTATATAAATTATTGTATGAGATGGTCATGTTTTGTAACACGGTTATCGGCAACTGGCGGGAGCCATATAGTTGTCGCTTTATTGTATGAAATGCAATCGCCATGTAATCGCTTTACTTTATCACTAAGCGATAACGATAGTCGTAGAAGCAATAGTTGGTGAGACGGTGCAATAGTTGGTGAGACGACAACAATGCTACGATGGAGATCAAGGTGTCAAGCCGGTGACGATGGTGATCATGACAGTGCTTTGGAGATGGAGATCAAAGGCACAAGATGATGATGGCCATATCATATCACTTATATCGATTGCATGTGATGTTTATCCTTTATGCATCTTATTTTTCTTAGTACGGCGGGAGCATTATAAGATGATCTCTCACTAAATTTCAAGGTATAAGTGTTCTCCCTGAGTATGCACCATTGCTACAGTTCTTCGTACTGAGACACCACGTGATGATCGGGTGTGATAAGCTCTACATTCACATACAACGGGTGCAAGCCAGTTTTGCACATGCAGAATACTCGGGTTAAACTTGACGAGCCTAGCACATGCAGATATGGCCTCGGAACACTGAGACCGAAAGGTCGAACGTGAATCATATAGTAGATATGATCAACATAGTGATGTTCACCATTGAAAACTACTCCATCTCACGTGATCATTTAGATGACTAGAGGGATGTCTATCTAAGTGGGAGTTCTTAAGTAATATGATTAATTGAACTTAAATTGATCATGAACTTAGTCCTGATAGTATTTGCATATCTATGTTGTAGATCAATTGCTCGTGTATAGCTTCCCCGTTTTATTTATGATATGTTCCTAGAGAAAACTATGTTGAAAGATGTTAGTAGCAATGATTCGGACTAGCTCCGTGATCTGAGGATTATCCTCATTGCTGCACAGAAGAATTATGTCCTTGATGCACCGCTAGGTGACGGACCTATTGCAGGAGAAGATGCAGACATTATGAACGTTTGGCAAGCTCGATATGATGACTACTTGATAGTTTAGTGCACCATGCTTTACGGCTTAAAACTGGGACTTCAAAAATGTTTTGAACGCCACGGAGCATATGAGATGTTCCAAGAGCTGAAATTGGTATTTCAGACTCATGCCCGAGTCAAGAGGTATGAGACCTCTGACAAGTACTTTGCCTACAAGATGGAGGAGAATAGCTCAACCAGTGAGCATGTGCTCAGAATGCTTGATTACTACAATTGCTTGAATCAAGTGGGAGTTAATCTTCCAGATAAGATAGTGATTGACAGAGTTCTCTAGTCACTATCACCAAGTTACTGGAACTTCGTGATGAACTATAATATGCAAGGGATGACGAAAACGATTCCCCGAGTTCTTCGCGATACTGAAATCGGTGAAGGTAGAAATCAAGAAAAGCATCAAGTGTTGATGGTTGACAAGACCACTAGTTTCAAGTAAAAGGGCAAGGGAAAGAAAGGGGACTTCAAGAAGAATGGCAAGCAAGTTGCCACTCCCATGAAGAAGCCCAAAGCTAGACCCAAGCCTGAAACTGAGTGCTTCTACTGCAAAGGAAATGGTCACTGGAAGTGGAACTGACCCAAATACTTGGCGGATAATAAGGATGGCAAAGTGAACAAAAGCATATTTGATATACATGTTATTGATGTGTACTTTACTAGTGTTTAGCAAGCCCCTGGGTTTTTGATACTGGTTCAGTTGCTAAGAGTAGTAACTCAAAACGGGAGTTGCAAAATAAACAAAGACTAGTTGAGGACGATGTGACAATGTGTACTGGAAATGATTCCAAGGTTGATAAGATCACCATCGCACACTCCCTTTACCTTCGGGATTAGTATTGAACCTAAAATAAATGTTATTTGGTGTTTGTGTTGAGCATAATATGATTGGATCATGTTTATTGCAATACGATTATTCATTTAAAAGAATAATTGTTATTCTGTTTACATGAATAAAACCTTCTGTGGTCATACACCCAAGGTGAATGGTTTATTGAATCTCGATCATAGTGATACACATATTCATAATATTGAAATCAAAAGATCCAAGACTATTTGCGGCACTGCCGTTTAGGTCATATTGGTGTAAAGTACATGAAGAAACTCCATGCTGATGGGCTTTTGGAATCACTTGATTATGAATCACTTGATGCTTGCGAACCATGCCTCATGGGCAAGATGACTAAAACTCCGTTCTCCAGAACAATGGAGCGAGCACTGACTTATTGGAAATAATACACACTGATGTATCCAGTCCGATGAGTGTTGAGGCTCGCGGTGGGTATCATTATTTTCTGACCTTCACAGATGATTTGAAGCAGATATTGGTATATCTACTTGATGAAACATAAGTCTGAAACATTTGAAAAATTCAAAGAATTTCAGAGTGAAGTGGAAAATCATCGTTACAAGAAAATAAAGTTTCTACGATCTGATCGCGGAGATGAATATTTGAGTTATGAGTTTGGTCTTCATTTGAAATGATGTGGAATAGTTTCGCAACTCACGCCACATGGAACACCATAGCATAATGGTGTGTCCGAACGTCATAACCTTACTTTATTAGATATGGTGCGATCTATGATGTCTCTTACTAATTTATCACTATCATTTTGGGGTTATGCATTAGAGACAACTACATTCACGTTAAATAGGGCACCATCTAAATCCGTTGAGACGACACCATATGAACTGTGGTTTAGCAAGAAACCTAAGCTGTCATTTCTTCAGGTTTGGGGCTATGATCTTATGTGAAAAAGTTTCAACCTGATAAGCTCGAACCCAAATCGGAGAAATGCGTCTTAATAGGATACCCAAAGGAAACTGTTGGGTACACCTTCTATCACAGATCCGAAGGCAAGATATTCGTTGCTAAGAATGGATCATTTCTAGAGAAGAAGTTTCTCTCGAAAGAAGTGAGTGGGAGGAATGTAGAACTTGATGAGGTAATTGTACCTTCTCCCGAATTGGAAAGTAGTTCATCACATAAATCAGTTCTAGTGATTCCTACACCAATTAGTGAGGAAGCTAATGATGATGATTATGAAACTTTAGATCAAGTTACTACCGAACCTCGTAGGTCAACCAGAGTATGGTCCGCACTAGAGTGGTACGGTGATCCTTTCTGGAAGTCATGTTACTAGACCATGACGAACCTACGACCTATGAGTAAGCGATGATGAGCCCAGATTCCGCAAAATGGCTTGAGGCCATGAAATCTGAGATGGGATCCATGTATGAGAACAAAGTGTGGACTTTGGTTGACTTGCCCAATGATCGGCAAGCCATTGAAAATAAATGGATCTTCAAGAGGAAGACAGACGCTGATAGTAGTATTACTATATACAAAGCTCGAATTGTCGCAAAAGGTTCTCGACAAGTTCAAGATGTTGACTACGATGAGATTTTCTCACTCGTAGCGATGCTTAAATCAGTCCGAATCATGTTAGCAATTGCCACATTTTATGAAATCGGGTAAATGGATGTCAAAACTGCATTCCTTAATGGATTTCTTAAAGAAGAGTTGTATATGATGCAACAAGAAGGTTTTGACTGTAACGCCCTCGATGCGGCTATAGCTCCCACGTGTCGAGGCACGACTTAGAGGCATAACCGCATTGAAGGCAACGTCGCAAGTTAGGCAATCTTCACAACATCCCATGTAATATAGATAATAAAAGGGGAGATACATAGTTGGCTTACACTCGCCACGTCAATCAAAGTACATAAATAGCATTGCAACATTCAAACACTCATGGCCCGACTACGGCGCCAAAATAAAAGATAACCCAGCATGCGACACGGTCCCGATCACCCCAACTGGGCACCACTACTGATCATCAGGGAAAGACACGTAGTAACGGCGTGAGTCCTCGTCGAACTCCCACTTGAGCTCAAGCACGTCATCTGGAACGGAATCATCAGGCCCTGCATCTGGTTTGGAAGTAATCTGTGAGCCACAGGGACTCAGCAATCTCGCACCCTCGCGATCAAGACTATTTAAGCTTAATAGGTAAGGCAAGGAAAATATGTGGAGCTGCAGCAAGCGACTAGCATATATGGTGGCTATCTTGTTCGCAAAAGAGAGCGAGAAGAGGAGGCAAGGCGCGAACGAATAACTAGAGGGCAACCTGCGGCAAGCATTACTCCAACACCGTGTTCACTTCCCGGACTCCGCCGAGAAGAGACCATCACGGTAACTCACATTGTTGATTCATTTTAATTAAGTTAAGGTTCAAGTTATCTACAACCGGACATTAACAAATTCCCATCTGCCCATAACCGCGGGCACGGCTTTCGAAAGTTCAAATCCCTACAGGGAGTCCCAACTTAGCCCATGATAAGCTCTCATGGTCAACGAAGGAATAGACCTTCTCCCGAGACATTCCGATCAGACTCGGTATCCCGGTTCTTCAAGACACTTCGACAAGTTAAAACAAATCCAGCAACACCGCCCGAATGTGCCGACAAATCCCGATAGGAGCTGCACATATCTCGTTCTCAGGGCACACTCAGATTGTCCAAACTTCCGGTAGGCTAGCCCAGAGTTGCCCCTGGTGGCCACCGGCGGCTGACGAGGTGGACCAACACTCAGATGAGCACTGGCCCGGGGGGGTTTAAAATAAGATGACCCTCGGGCTCCGGAAACCCAAGGGAAAAGAGGCTAGGTGGCAAATGGTAAAACCAAGGTTGGGCATTGCTGGAAAAGCTTTAATCAAGGCAAACTATCAAGGGGTTCCCATTATCACCCAACCGCGTAAGGAACGCAAAATCCGGGAACATAACACCGACATGACGGAAACTAGGGCAGCTAGAGTGGAACAAAACACTAGGCGAGAGGCCGAGCCTTCCACCCTTTACCAAGTATATAGATGCATTAAGATAACAGGATAATATAATGATATCCCAACAAGTAAATAATGTTCCAACAAGGAACGGTCTCCAATCTTCACCTGCAACTAGCAACGCTATAAGAGGGGCTGAGCAAAGCGGTAACATAGCCAATCAACGATTTGCTAGGACACGGTGGGTTAGAGGTTTGACATGGCAATTTGGGAGGCATGATAAGCAAGTGGTAGGCATCGTAGCATAGGCATAGCAAAAGAGCGAGCATCTAGCAAAGCAAAGATAGTAGTGATTTCGAGGGTATGATCATCTTGCCTGCAAAGTTGTCAGAGTTGACTGGATCCTCGAAAGCAAACTCAACGGGCTCCTCGTTAGCGAACTCGTCTCCCGGCTCTACCCAAACAAGATAAACAAGCAACAAGGACACAATCAACCACGTGCAAGGCTCAAACAAAATGATGCAAAGATGGTATGTTATGTGGGATACAATATGTGATGCATATGCAAGATTTGACAAGGAATGCATGAACCTGGCCTCAACTTGGAAATCCAAGTATGCCACTGGAAAGATGAGATGAAAACGCTTGAAAACGATATAAAGAACGCCAGAATCGGAGTTACGGTTTGGAAATGGCAAGCAATTCAAATATGACCATGTTCTGCGATTTACAGCAAGTAGCCATCTAAATGCAACAAGATGAACATGCTACAGCACCCAAACATGGCATCAAAATACATGGCAGGGATCCACTCATGATGCATAACAAAAGACTAGCACTGAGCTACGGCCAATTCATCCATTAACAGGTTCAAACAAGCATGGCAAAAATGCATTTGGTAAACAGATTTCAGACTTAGTGAAATTAACACTTGTCTGGAATTTCAGATCAGAATTTCAGATCAGGTAGCCCACTTTGGAGCATGAAAACTATATGCTACAGGACCTGAACATGGCAAAGTAACGCATGGCATGGAGCTACTCAAAGAGCTTAACAAAAGTCCCTTAGTGACCTTGAGCCAAAAGGGATCGGAAAATACAATTGCAAGCATGTGAACATGGCAAAAACATAATCAGTTCTCAGACTTGGTGAAAACTGGAGCATGCTGAAACATATATCAAGTAAGCATGTTTACGAGCTCGATGCACTCACTACAGAGCAAGTCATGACCATCTAAGCATGCACCCATCAAGAATACACAAAATATAAGCTAGACATGGCAAGAACAATAACATAGCATGCACGGATCAACTACAACATCCTCGGCAAAATCGCTAACAAGTAGACAATCTGCCCAGATTCACGAAATGACAAAAGTAGAGCTCGATTGACTCAAGCTAGGGTGCTCCATAATTGCAAACAAGGACATGGATGGATAGAGCACTACAAGATTAACAAAACATCCTTACTGATCATCCTCAAAAGAGGCACGTGTCACTAGGAAACAACATGAACATATGGCATAATGAGATAAACAGCTCAAGGACTTAGTGGAAATGCTAAGTCCCTGAAATCAGCATTAACGAATGCACCACTTTGCAAGCTTGTTCTAGTCACCACACACATCACAAAAATACATGGGTTGCACCTCTGGATAGATGGCAAAGCATATAACAAAACTCACGTAGAGCTCAGGGGCATATCATGCACACAATAATCATGGCAAAAATGACAAATATCTAATTGGAGCAGCAGATCTGACAATTATCTCAAATAGCATTCTTCCAACAGCATTTCGGGCATCAAGATGAGCTCAAATGAAAATGATGCAATGAGATGAAATGATGTGCACTCTGAGACGAACATTTTGATATGATATATGCCCAAAACGGAGCTACGGATGCGGAGTTACGACATGATGAACATGGGCAAAAAATTAGGGGGAGAATGGAAAAGTCAACCGACGTTTGAATCCGGATCTAGGGTTCTTCGTCGGTTACTGTAGCACGGGGTCGGCGCGGCGGCGGATCCCACCAAAGAGAGCTCGCTGGCGGCTCGGGGAAGCGGGGGCCGGCCCGGATCTCGCCGGATCCGGGGCCGGGGCGGCGCTAAGGCGAGGCGGCGGTGAGGGTGCCGGCGGTGGGGCTCCGGCCGGCGCGGGCGGCGCG
>NC_057797.1:670190234-670196674 GCF_018294505.1 Triticum aestivum | reverse complement strand
GAGGCGGAGGAAGGCGGCGGGAGGAACCGGGCCTGGCGGCGAAAGCGGCGATGTGGGGCGGTTCCCGCCACGTGGCAGCGCGGGATTGGCGGCGGCGGATCGGGCGGACATGTCCGGCCGGACCGGACATGTCCGGCGCGGCGCGAGGTGGTGGATCTAGGGTTTCGGGGGAAGGAGAAGGAGAGTTTCGGAGGGGTTCTTTAAATAGGCATAGAGGGAGCTAGGAGAGTCCAAATGAGGTGTGGTTTTCGGCCACGTGATCATGATCGAACGCGCTAGATGATGGAGAGGGTTTTGGTGGGTTTTGGGCAAAAATGGAGGGGTGTTGGGCTGCAACACACACGAGGCCTTTTCGGTCCCTCGGTTAACCGTTGGAGCATCAAACGAAGTCCAAATGGTACGAAACTTGATAGGCGGTCTACCGGTAGTAAACCAAGGCTGCTTGGCAAGTCTCGGTCCAATCCGGAAATGTTTAATCCCCACACACGAAAGAAAGGTAGAAATGATCACCGGAGAAGAACGGAGCGCCGGAATGCAAAACGGACAACGGGGAAAATGCTCGGATGCATGAGATGAACACGTATGCAAATGCAATGCACATGATGATATGATATGAGATGCATGACAACGACAACAACACACGGAGACAAAAACCCGAACCCGAGAAAATAAAATAACTTAACGCCAAAAACGGCAAGAGTTGGAGTACATATTGGGAAAATCATATCCGGGGTGTTATATTGACAATCCTAAAGGTGCTAACAAAGTGTGCAAGCTCCAACAATCCATCTATGGAGTGGTGCAACCATCTCAGAGTTGGAATATATGCTTTGATAAAGTGATCAAAGCATATGGTTTTATACAGACTTGTGGTGAAGCCTGTATTTACAAGAAAGTAAGTGGAAGCACTACAACCTTTCTGATAAGTATATGTGAATGACATATTGTTGATCGAAATGATGTAGAATTTTCTGGAAAGCATAAAGGAGTGTTTGAAAGGAGTTTTGACCTCGGTGAAGCTACTTACATATTGAGCATCAAGATCTATAGAGATAGATCAAGACGCTTGATATATGTTTCAATGAGTACATACCTTGACAAGATTTTGAAGCAGTTCAAAATGGAACAGTCAAAGGAGTTCTTGCCTGTGTTGCAAGGTGTGAAGTTGAGTAAAGACTCAAAACCCGACCACGACAGAAAATAGAAAGAGAATGAGAAGTCATTCCCTATGCTTCAGCCATAGGTTCTATAAAGTATGCTATACTGTGTACCAAACCTAGTGTGTACCTCACCAAGAGTTTGGCAAGAGGGTACAATAGTGATCCAGGGGTGCATCACTGGACATCGGTCAAAATTATCCTTAGTGGAATAAGGATATGTTTCTCGGTTATGGAGGTGACAAAAAGTTCATCGTAAAGAGTTACGTGATGCAAGTTTTGACACCGATCTGGATGACTCTGAGTCTCAATCTGGACACATATTGAAAGTGGGAGCAATTAGCTAGAGTATCTCCGTGCAAGGCATTGTAGACATAGAAAAATTTGCAAAATACATACGGCTCTGAATGTGGCAGACTCGTTGACTAAATTTCTCTCACAAGCAAAACATGATCACTCTTTGGGTGTTAATCACATAGCGATGTGAACTAGATTATTGACTCTAGTAAACCCTTTGGGTATTAGTCACATGGAGATGTGAACTAATCACATAAAGATGTGTGCTATTGGTGTTAAATCACATGACGATGTGAACTAGATTATTGAATCTAGTGCAAGTGGGAGACTGAAGGAAATATGCCCTAGAGGCAATAATAAAGTTGTTATTTATATTTCCTTATATCATGATAAATGTTTATTATTCATGCTAGGATTGTATTAACCAGAAACTTGATACATGTGTGAATACATAGACAAACAGAGTGTCCCTAGTATGCCTCTACTTGACTAGCTCGTTAATCAAAGATGGTTAAGTTTCCTAGCCATAGACATGTGTTGTCATTTGATTAATGGGATCACATCATTAGAGAATGATGTTATGGATAAGACCCATCTGTTAGCTTAGCACTATGATCGTTTAGTTTGTTGCTATTACTTTCTTCATGACTTATACATGTTCCTATGACTATGAGATTATGCAACTCCCGAATACTGAAGGAACACTTAGTGTGCTATCAAACATCACAATGTAACTGGGTGACTATAAAGATGCTCTACATGTGTCTCCAATGGTGTTTGTTGAGTTGGCATAGATCAAGATTAGGATTTGTCACTCCGTGTATCGGAGAGGTATCTCTGGGCCCTCTCGGTAATGCACATCACTATAAGCCTTGCAAGCAATGTGACTAATGATTTAGTTGCGGGATGATGCATTACGGAACGAGTAAAGAGACTTTCCGGTAACAAGATTGAACTAGGTATTGAGATACCGATGATCGAATCTCGGGCAAGTAACATACCGATGACAAAGGGAACAACGTATGTTGTTATGCGGTTTGACCGATAAAGATCTTCATAGAATATGTAGGAACCAATATGAGCATCTAGGTTCCGCTATTGGTTATTGACCGGAGATGAGTCTCGGTCATGTCTACATAGTTCTCGAACCCGTAGGGTCCGCACGCTTAACATTCAATGACGATCGGTATTATGAGTTTATGTGTTTTGATGTACTGAAGGCAGTTTGGAGTCCCGAATGTGATAACGAACATGATGAGGAGTCTCGAAATGGTTGAGACATAAAGATCGATATATTGGAAGGCTATGTTTGGACACCGGAATGGTTCCGGATGAGTTCGGGCATTTTCCGGAGTACCGGGAGGTTACCGGAACCCCTCGGGGAGTCAATGGGCCTTATTGGGCCTTAGTGGAAAAGAGGAGGAGGCGGCCAGGTGGAGGGTGCCCCCCAAGCCCAATCCGAATTGGGGTGGGGGGCCGGCCCCCCTTTCCTTCTCTCCCTCTCCCTCTTCCTTCTTCTCCTACTCCAACTAGGAAGGGGGGAAACCTAATCCTACTGGGAGTAGGACTCCCCCCTTGGGCGCGCCCTATGAGGGCCGACCCTCTCCTCCTCCCCCTTTATATACGGGGAAGGGGGGCACCCCATAGACACACAAGTTGATTGTTTAGCCGTGTGCGGTGCCCCCTCCACGGAATTCCACCTCGGTCATATTGTTGTAGTGCTTAGGCAAAGCCCTGCGTCGGTAACTTCATCATCACCGTCATCACACCGTCGTGCTGACGAAACTCTCCCTCAGCCTCAATTGGATCAAGAGTGCGAGGTATGTCACCGAGCTGAACGTGTGCAGATTACGGAGGTGCCGTGTGTTTGGTACTTGATCGGTTGGATCGCGAAGACGTTCGACTACATCAACCGCGTTTCATAATGCTTCCGCTTTCGGTCTACGAGGGTACGTAGACATACTCTCGCCCTCTCGTTGCTATGCATCTCCTGGATAGATCTTGCGTGATCGTAGGAATTTTTTTAAAATACTGTGTTCTCCAACACAAGCTCCTTGGACAATGTGTTATTATTCTCCGTGAGTACCTGGCGATATAACAATCCTTCAGTCAGTTGGGCCAGCTGCTTCAAATCTTGGGGGCTACGGGTATATGACCATGTTAAATTGTGTCAAATTGCACTTTCTTTGAGAACAGCTCAATAATTTCGGCAAGGCCTTCTCGAGCGGCCCGGATATAGGCATCTGTCGAATTCAGTGCGGTGAACTCTTGTTCGGACAAGGCCGGCGTACGCATGGCTTCCTTCAAGCAACGGTGATTCATCACGCTCTCCACTTCGGAATTTGTGACCGACACGTCATCCGAATCCACTTGAGGAGGCGGAACGGGCGCGGCATTTGCTCGTGTCCTAATTGGCGAGTTTGGCACCGGATTAGTGGCAATTTGGCTAACTGGGCGCTTTCCCACCGTTTGCCGTGTACTCCTCCTAAAAGATAAAGGAGAAACCCTTAAACAATCCAGACTCGTGCCTAGGCATGCATTAAGTACAAATACCTCTTGGAAGACTGTGAAGCCTCCGCGGTACTCCTGGCTACTTTTCGTTTTGAATGATGGCCTTGCGTGGGGGACGTCCTCGAGGAGTTACGGTCCTTGGAACGCCGATCCTGATGAAATCCAGATTAGTACAACAGGAAAGGATACAAATGAGGATCTCTTCTTAGGAAGCCTCTGGATACTCACAATGCAGAATGGGTAAAGGCGAGGGTAGTCGGCGATAATGGCCACTTCCGAACCATCATGGCTCGCCTGATAGAATACCCCATCGTCAAATTATATATATGCGGATCCTCACAAAAGCCAGGATATCACGATTATGATCCTCCGGCTGAGGAGTAGGACAGTGGACGTCCTCGATGATAACCCACAAGTATAGGGGATCACAACAGTTTTCGAGGGTAGAGTATTCAACCCAAATTTATAGATTCGACACAAGGGGAGCCAAAGAATATTTGAAGGTATTAGCAGCTGAGTTGTCAATTCAACCACACTTGGAGATTAATTATCTGCAGCAAGTAATCAGTAGCACAGTAATATGATAGTTTTGATAGTAGTGACAGCAGCAACGGTAACAGTAACAGTGATAGTAGTAATTTGTAGCAAGTGTAAGAGTGATGATAGCAGTAGTAATGCAGCAAAACCAATAAGGATAAATTCGTAGGCATTGGATCGGTGACTTGTTGGATGATATTCATTATGTGACAATTATAACCTAGGGCGATACGACACTAGCTCCAGTTCATCGATATAATGTAGGCATTTATTCCGTAAATAGTCATACGTGCTTTATTAAAAGAACATGCATGGCATCTTTTGTCCTATCCTCCCGTGGCAGCGGGGTCCATATTGGAAACTAAGGGATATTAAGGCCTCCTTTTAATAGAGAACCGGAACAAAGCATTAACACATAGTTAATACATGAACTCCTCAAACTACGGTCATCACCGGGAGTGGATCCGGTTGTTGTCACTCCGGGGTTGCTGGATCATAACCGTAGTAGGTGACTATAACTTGCAAGATCGGATCTGACACATGGATATAATGATGAATTCATAAAAGGTTCAGATCTGAAATCATGGCACCCAGGGCCAAAGTGACAAGCATTAAGCATGGCAAAGTCATAGCAACATCAATCTAAGAACATAGTGGATACTAGGGATCGGGTCCTAGCAAAACTAACTCGATTACATGATGAATCTCATCCACCTCACCGACCAGCGATCCTACGAAGGGATTACTCACTCCCCGTGGGGAGCATCATGGAATTGGCGATGGAGATAGGTTGGTGATGACGAAGATCGAAGATCCCCCTCTCTGGAGCCCCAAACGGACTCCAGATCTGCCCTCTCGAGGAAGAACGGGGCTTGGCGGCAGCTCCGTCTCGTGAATTGCGATAATTCTTTCTCCCTGATTTTTTCTGCTGAAATAATATGAATTTATAGTATCAGGGGGTCATCAGTGGGGCCACCAGGTGGGTACGACCCACCTGGGCGTGCCAGGAGAGGGGGGGGCGCCCTGGTGGGTTGTGCCCACCCAGGTGCCCCTCTCCGGCAGGTCTTGGCTCCAGAAATTCTGTTTATTGATATAAAAAATCCTCAAAAAGTTCCGTTCCATTTCGAGAATTTTTTTTTCTGCACAAAAACAACACCATGGTAGTTCTGCTAAAAACATCGTCAGTCCTGAGTTAGTTTCATTCAAGCCATGCAAATTAGAATCCATAATAAGAGGAAAACCGTGAGAAAAAGTAGATACGTTAGAGACGTATCAACTCCCCCAAGCTTAAACCATTGCTTGTCCTCAAGCAATTCAGTTGATAAACTGAAAGTGAGAAAAAAAACTTTTACGAACTCTTTTGCTCTTGTTTGCATAAATAAGCTTAAACAGCACCCAGATTTTCAGCCAGCATTATAACTAACCATGTCGACAATAACTCTTAAAGATTATAATGATTCGTATCAATGACACAATCAACTAGCGAGCAATAATAAGATATCTCAAACAGCAACACGTTGTCAAAACAATCATGATATAACATGACAATAATGGTATCTCGCTAGCCCTTTCTGAGACCGCAAAACATAAATGCAGAGCACCTCCGAAGTTCAAGCAGCGACTAAACATTGTAATTCATGGTAGAAAAAATTCAGTCATGATGCACCCAACATTAGCTACACACAATGCATAAATCATGACCGCTATGATCTACTCAGTTTCTGGCGCTTGTCTATAGAAGGTGATGACACAATATAAAAGTAAATAGATAGTCCCTTCGCAGAGGGAAACAGTGATTTGCAGAGGTGCCAGAGCTCAATTTTTAAAACAGAGATAAATGAGATTTTGAGACATGCACACTTCTCATTCACTTCACGACCATCAGTTATCAACATCTTTCATGCTAAGCATGCTAGTAGCGGTTCCCAAGCGATAAAA
>NC_057797.1:669835494-669836639 GCF_018294505.1 Triticum aestivum | reverse complement strand
TCATCCCATCGATCGGCTTCAGTTAGCAGCAGTAGCGAAGGAATCGCTCGATCGGGTTCAGTTAACAGCCATCGATTGATCGCTCGGGTTCACTAACGCGTAGCCTGCAGTGCAATCGCTCAGGTTCAGTTAGAGCCCAACGCCTCGCTCGGATTCAGTTAGAGCCAACGCCTCGCACACTCACGCGTACGTGTACGAGAGAAACGCGCATCGCTCGGCCCCCGACCTCCCACCGTAACCGGGAACTCCCCGAAATTTTCCTCCCCCTCGCTTCTACCACGGTTTTTTCCGTCATGGATGGCCCAAAGAATGTCATGCAGCTGCGTCTCCGGCCCGCCCAGGACGAAAAGCCCATTTTCTGTCATGATTTTTTGTCATAGAAGTAGGAGCCCACCACATCTACGTTGATACCGGGTTTTGTCACAATTATCGTCATAGAAGTGTCATATGTATGACAGAAAAAAGTTTCGTTCGACCCAAAATGTCACAGATGTGTCTTTTTTTTTGTAGTGCAACTCTGCTTTTTATTGAACCGAGACAAACCTAACATGCGAAGTAAAATAAACACATAGGGTCTATACATACACAAATTATCATAGGCACTCCAATAGTACGTCCACTACACATTCACGCATTTCACATCTTTCTACATCTACGGGAACCTACGAAAGGGTTAACGTAAATTGCCTCTCTCTCTCCTCCCCTGATTTTCATGGTGGTGGGCCCTCCCTCCCCCAATCTACAATCAACAGCTCACACGTTTCACATTACGTTAATTACGTAACTGGGATTACATAGGTGTAGCATTACTCGTCCTAAAAAACCCAACTAAGCCAACCTCCCAGCATATCGCGCGGGAAAAGACCCAGTCGCGCCGTTTTAGTCGGGATTACCGGATTACTAGTAGTAGTATCGATGGATCGCGCGAAGCAACAAATTTTTTTGAGGGGGCGAAGCACCTAGTTTAAAAGGAAAAAAGGCGGTACACTCACAGCACTCCTATCGCGGTTGCATTGCACCCCACACATGTTCGGTCCTGCACACGGCTCATGCAAACGGAACGAGCTTCGGCTTGCCTCTTCACTGACACGTGGGACTGCACTTGGAGAAACCGACCATGCGCCAAACTCCCCCCGCCCATCGCG
>NC_057797.1:669828863-669835167 GCF_018294505.1 Triticum aestivum | reverse complement strand
GCCCTTCGGCCAACTAGCCAATAATATTCCCCAAACACCCCTCTCCCCTGTCCCCCTCCACTCCATTCGCTCCGCCAAAGCCGCCCTCCCCGCCGCGCCAATACGTCGGTGCCGCGGTTCGGCGATCCTCTTGCTCCCACAGTACGCTCTCGTAGACTGCCGTCCTCTAGCTGCACCGCCACATCTGGCTACGTTCTTGTGGAGGCGCACGGCGGTCAACGCCGCCACTGCTAGCGACATTTGTGTGGAGACGCACGGCAGTCAGCTTCTCCCACGGTACGCGCATTCTAGACTGAGGCCCCGTTCATGTTGGTGTAGCACTGAATGTTAGCTGATAGACGTTGTTAATCTCACTGTTTGTCAAAGTAGTTTGCTGTCAATATGCTCTGCTTAAGAAGCTTCCTTGCCCTGTTCTGCACTCAATCTTCTTAGCTGAGATGGCATGCCAAGGCTGATTAGTTGCTAAAATATCCTGCCATATATTTATTGTGACATAGATTGCCATGGTCTAGTAGCCAATCTGTTAGGTGAAATAGCTCTACACCGTTTTATACTCGATCTTTGTTGCTGCGATGGCCTTCGATAGTTCGATGGTTGTGTGCTCGGCCTCATTGACTACTGAAACAGCCTGCCATAATTTGGCAGTCAAATCTGTTTGCTGAATTAGCTTTACATATATTTCGTTACTTAGATCTGCTCGTCCAAATATCTTGCCATAGCTTTAGACATCGACCTAGGTAATTTTTTTCTAGACTTCATAAAAAACCATATATGTTTTTCCGGTAATATCTAGTAGAAGAACTAATTTGTATGTCTAACATATGGACAGGACTTGGATAACTTCTGCTCGAAGATTCTCCGCTGCATATGTCGAGGGGTTGAAAACTTCATGAACTTTATCAGAGCTGAGTACGGTGGTCCGAAATCAGATGTGCTCTGCCCATGTAGCAGTTGTATGAATTCAGTTACAAGACCCTAGTCAACTGTGCAAAATCATCTACACTTGTAAGGGATGTCGGTCACATATACTAGGTGGGTTCATCATGGTGAAGCTGTGAACGTTAATGTTATTGACTACGTGGAAGCAGCAGATCACCATCTTGATCTGCCTGATGCTCAGGTGGAAGAGGAGGAGGAGGTGGTGATGGCGGAGCCAGTGAGTTTGACCAACATTGAAACAATGCTACGAAATGCCCATGCATTCTGTGAACTTTCACCTGCAGAAGAAACACGGTGGGCCCGTATGTTGGAACAATGCAATGTTGCTGTCACCCCAGGAAACAAGTTGTCAGTATTCTCAGCTATGGTCACCTTTCTTCAGGTGAAGACATCTAAGCAGATGACCAACAAATCATTCAATGCGATGTTGGCTGCTTTCAGCAAATCTTTCCCAGATGCGTCTGAGCTGCCGCACACCTACAGTAAAATGAAGAATTTCCTTCGTGTAGTTGGAATTGAATATGATATGATCCATGTTTGTAAGAATAATTGTGTTCTGTTCTGGAAGGATTATGCCAACTTAAGTGAATGCCTGAAATGCAAATCATCAAGATGGAAATATGGCGATGCTATGAAGAGGATTCCTCGTAATGTTCTGAGACATTTTCCAATTACACCAAGATTGCAGAGGTTGTTTCATGATGCTGAAATCAGAGAGGATGTACTGTGGCATTCTAGGAACCAGGAGTACAGAGATTAGAATGTAATGATCCATCCATCTCATGGTAGTGAGTGGAAAAGCTTCAATGATAAACACAAAGAGTTTGCTGCTGACCCGAGAAACATTAGACTTGGCTTAGCTTCAGATGGATTTAACCCATTTGGCCACCAGAGCGCCACATATAGCATGTGGCGAGTGCTTGTTATCCCTTACAACATGCCTCCAAATGTCTGCACCAAAGAATCAAACTACATGATGGCCTTGCTCATCCCAGGTCCAAAAAGTCCTGGAAAGAATTTTGATTTGTTCATGGAGCCTCTTGTGGAGGAACTTCAACAGCTATGGAAGGGTGTTCTCACTCGAGACCGATATAGTAGCACACCAGCTGATTTCTTTCTTCTTGCTATTATAATTTGGTGCATCCATGATTATCCGGCTTTGGGCACTATGTCAGGGCGAACGGCACATGGTTACAATGCATATGTTCGCTGTGACAGGAATCCACTGTCATACGCAATACTTAGCAAGATCTGTTACATTGGACACCGCCGTTTCCTTGCCAAGGACAAGCCGCATCCTAGAAAATACCGAAGACATGTGTTCAATTCAAAGCATGAAAACCATGATGCGCCAAAGAGGCTCACCGCCGATGAGTTGCAAGTGGAATTAGAGAAGGTCAGGCATATTACACCAAGAAACCATCCTGGTAATGGTAGCAGGAAAAGGAAGTGTGGCAGGGTAGAAGAGAGATTATTGTTTACCCGAGGTCCACTTTGTGGGACTTGGAGTATTGGAAAGATTTGGATCTGCGGCATAATCTTGATGTGATGCACATCGAGAAAAATATATGTGACAACATTATCGGCACACTTCTTTATATTGAAGGCAAGACGAAAGATACCTTAAAATCTAGGATTGATTTGACACACTTGGGTATCAGAATGGATTTCCAGGTGCAAGATGAAGGTAAACCACGGGATATGGCACCAGCTGTGTACGTCTTGGACAAGGTAAAAAGAAAAGAATTCTGCGAGGTCCTGTCACGTGTGAGATTCCCACATGGATTTGCTTCCAACCCTGAAAGGAGAGTCAGTGCAGATGGAAACAAGGTACAAGGGTTGAAAACTCTTGACTGCCACGTCCTACTTCAAAGGGTTTTACCTGTTATCCTTAGAGGATTGGGCCGCCCTGACTTATACAGAGCAATTGAAGAGTTGGGACAATTCTTCAGGGAATTCTACAGTAGGAATATCAGGATAGATGCTTTGGAGTGTCTTAGAGACAAGATACCAACTATCCTATGCGACCTTGAGAAGATATATCCTCCAGCCTTATTTGATGTGATGGTGCATTCGACTGTTCATCTACCTGATGAGGCACTACTTAGAGGTCCAATACAGTATGGCTGGATGTACCCTATTGAAAGGGGGCTAGGCACTTTCAAGGGCTATATTAGGAACAGAGCTAGACCTGAGGGTTCCATTGCAGAGGCCTACATTGCTACAGAAGCGTTGATATTCTGCTCAAAATACATTGAATAGCTAATCAGCTTAGCAAAGAGGTGGGTGAAGACAATCCCGGGCTCAATGTTTTCGATTATTCTGTTCGAGTTACAGGGAAGAGTCGACAAGAGGACAAACCTAAAGATTTGGACAAAATGGTTTGGTATGTGTTGAATAACTGTCCGGAGATACTACTCCCTCCTTCCAGCTATATAGGGCCTAATGCGTTTTTCAAGACCGCCTTTGACTATTATTAAATTAATACTACATGACATGCATAATGTGAAAATTATATCATTGAAAGCTCCTTTCACATACAAATTTGATGATGTGCTTTGTGTAAGTTGCATGTCATATATTATTGATCTAACATTTGGTCAAAGTTATCCTCGAAAAACGCATTAGGCCCTATATAAATGGAAGGAGGGAGTACCTTATATCAAGTAAGTGCAGTACATCAGCTTATACTCCCTCCATTCTGAATTACTTGTCGCAGGTATGGATGTATCTAGATGTATTTTAGTTCTAGATACATCCATTTCTTCGACGAGTAATTTGGAACGGAGGGAGTACGTCGTAATCTACTAAACTTGCAGCACATTCTTATATATTTAGATGTTTGATGCGATCACTATGTTGTGCAGCATCTACAAAGAGGAGTTACTGCCGCAAAATCCAAGAAACATTGACAAACTGGTTATGGCAGGATTTGCGAAATGGTTCAAGAACCATGTAAGCTTTTGAAGTGCACTGTTAGTTTTTTTAATATATTGAGTACATAAGATGATCAGCTTGTCTATTTTCTAACCATAGGTTAAGAAGATGCGGGAGGATGGGCAGGCAGTTGATGATTCCCTTTACTCACTAGCAATGGGTCCTGATACTCGGGTAAGACATTATGAATCTTGCGTTGTTGGAGATGTGCGCTACAACACCCTTGCACGAGACAAAGGCAGGAAGACACAAAACAGTGCCATCATGAGCACGGATACGTATGACAAAGTGACAATTGAATGTATGCTAACGTAACAGACATTTTTTAGTTGCAGTATATCTCCAGTTTCGAGGATCATCGGTGTGTTGTTCTGTTGTGCTGTCGTTGGTATAACCTATTTTCCAGGATCGCAAAACCCACAGCTGATGAGGAGGTCAAATCCATCAATGTCAAGGCGGCGTACTAGACCAACGAGCCTTTTATTTTGGCAAGTCAAGCAACACAGATATTTTTCTTGGAAGACACATTTGCACGTAGCGATGACTGGAGAGTATTGCAAAGGTTTGAGCAGAGGAATTCGTTTAATGAAGTTGCACAACAAGATGATGCTTACACTGCTCCTGAAATACAAGATAACACAGATGTTCCTAATATCTTTGAGAACCATCACGTCAATGACGCCGGCGAAAAGATTGCCTGTCGTGCTATGGACATACAAGAGTTGATCAAGAAGAAGCCAACGTTCGAGGATGTTGAGGACGAAGAAGAAGATGACACCGTGGGGAATTACGATTCAGACTGATACACATGGCGAAGATGTTGACGTTGCTGCTACGGATGATGATTAAATTGCTTTTGTCATATTTGCTTGTCAGAAGACGTTTTTTATCTACTATGTGAAATTGTGTTTGCTATGACAACTGAAACCTGATGAACATGTTGTTTAGTATTTTGTTGTGAGAACATCACTTGTTATGTATGCTGATTTGTGTTTGATGATTGTATGACAACTAAAACATGATGAAATTGTTGTTTAGTTGTACTCATATTTGTCTGTGAAACTTGAATTTGATGACATAGTTTGCTGTTGGACTGCAATTTGCTCGACGTCTTCGAATGAGAACAAAGCTGACCCGATAGGGCCTCTGCTATTTATTTATTTATATGAGAAAAAGGGGATACCCCCTAATTTTTGTTAATAGAAATCATTAGATGTTCACAACACTACGCCCAGCCTGCTACACAGGTTTCATTCATTACTAGTTTCAGCAAAGTGCTCATGTCGTAGCCACTGAATACATCACGAGTGCTACATACACTGCAAATAAAGAGACAATCATCCTACAGAGCACATCGATTTGCCCATTATCTTCACAAGCTCTTTCATCTCCTCATTGCTGTCAAGGATGTTCAGCAGCTGTTGCTTGGCCATGATCAGAGGAACTGCATCTTTAACCTTCTGCTCTGCATCTTCCTCTTTTGTCATTCTTTCAGTTACTTGCCCAACACCCCAACCTACTGGTATTGGGATTCCTCTTCTAACCAAATAATCAGCGTAATTGCATTCCCCCACATCAGCAACTTCCCCGAAATAAAAATCACATGAATCTTCCCTTTTCTGCACGAATCAAATTGGAAGATCATCAACCGAAGTATTAAAAAGAATCAGCAACTGAAAGCAGCAGAACATGTAACGCCCGAGACCGATGTGTCAGGTGTCCTCTAGTTATTCGTTGTTGTTGTGTTGTCATTGCTTGCGTGTCATGCATTGCATATCGTGTCATCATGTGCATTTTATTTGCACACATGTTCGTCTCATGCATCCGAGCATTTTCCCCGTTGTCCGTTTTGCATTCCGGCGCTCCTATGTCACCCGGTGCCCCTTTCTACCTCTTTTCGTGTGAGGGTGTTAAACATTTCCAGATTGGACCGAGACTTGGCAAGCAGCCTTGGTTTACTACCGGTAGAGCGCGTGTCAAGTTTCGTGCCATTTGGACTTCGTTTGATACTCCAACGGTTAACCGAGGGACCGAAAAGGCCTCGTGTGCGTTGCAGCCCAACACCCCTCCAAAGTGGCCCAAAACCCACCTAAATCTCCTCCATCGTCTCGGTCGTTCGATCACGATCGCGTGGCCGAAAACCGCACCTCATTTGGAGCTTCATAGCTCCCTCTACATCTATAAATAGATCCCTCCATTTCATTTTCGGGTCTTTTTCCCCGAAACCCTAGCCTCCCTCTTCCTCGCGCCGCCGGACATGTCCATCCCGCGCCGGACATGTCCACCGCGCCCTCCACGTTGCCCGGCCAATCAGCGGACGCCACGTCAGCTCGCGCCGCCGCCCCCGGCCACTCACAGCGTGCCACATCAGCCTCGCCCGTGCCCACTTCGCCGCGGCCCGCAGAGCCCATTGCGGGCCCGCGCAGGC
>NC_057797.1:669793835-669828625 GCF_018294505.1 Triticum aestivum | reverse complement strand
CGGCCCGCACCTGCTCCGTCACCCCGCCGCCAGCTCCGCCATTCCTCACCGGCGAGCCGCCCGCTCGCGCCGCGCTCCACCGCCAATCGCCGCCACCACCGCGCCTCCCCATGCCAGGTTCGGTTCCGGCTCGGGCTCGCCTCCCCCGACGCCGGCAGACCTCACCAGCTGGCGAGCGCGCCCGCCGCCCCTGCCTGGTGCCCAGGTGCTCGCTGCCGCACCTGCCGGGGCCTTCCGACGACCTCCTCCGCCGGATCCCACACACCTGCACCTCCCCGAATGTCGTCTCCTCTGACTCCGGCCCAACTCCGGCGAGGGATCCAGTCAACCTCGAGATCCGTGCCAAGAACCCTAGATCTGGGTGGGTAAATATCTCTAAGTCCATTTTCCCCAGTATTTTTTGTCTTTTTCATCGCATCATAACTCATCACTCGTTGCTCCGATTCGTGCGTGTAGCATATCAAAATGTTCGTCTCGACGAGTACATCATTTCATCTCATTGCATCATTTTAATTTGAGCTCATCTTGATGCCCGAAATGTCGTTGGAATAGGGCTATATGATGAATTTGTCAGATCTGTTTCAGCAAATGGCATTTTGTCATTTTTGCCATGATTAATGTGTGCATGCTATGATCCTGAGCTCTACATGTGTTTTGTTATATGCCATGCCATCTTTACAGGGGTGCTTGCCTTGTATTTTTGTGATATTTGTGGTGACTAGCACAAGCTTGCAAAGTAGCATAATCGTTAATGCTGATTTCAGAGACTTAGAATTTCACCAAGTCCTTGTCCTGTTTTTGTCTTTATGCCATATGTTCATGTTGTTTCCTAGTGATCCGTGCCTCTTTTGAGGATGATCAGTAAGGATGTTTTGTTAATATTGTGGTGCTATATCCATCCATGTCCTTGTTTGCAATTATGGGGCACCCTAGCTTGAGTTAATCGAGCTCTACTTTTGCTATAAAATGATCTTGGCAGATTGTTGACATGTTTATCGATTTTGCCGAGGATGTTGCTATTGATCCGTGCATGCTATGATGTTGTTCTTGCCATGTATAGCTTCTATGCCATGTCTTCTTGATGGGTGTATTCTTAGTTTGTCATGCCATGCTCTGTAGTGAGTGCATCGAGCTCGTAAAAATGCCTACTTGTTAATCTGTTTTGCATGCTCCAGTTTTTCACTAAGTCTGAATATGTTTATGTTTTTGCCATGTTCACATGCTTGTAATTGTATTTTCTGATCCCTTTTGGCTCAAGGTCACTAAGGGACTTTTGTTAAGTGCTTTGAGTAGCTTCATGCCATGCCTTGCTTTGCCATGTTATGTTCCTGTAGCATGTAGTTTTCATGATCTAAAGTGTGCTTCCTGATGATAAATTCCAGACTTGTGTTAATTTCAATAAGTCTGAAACCTGTTATCTTTTGCACTTTTGCCATGCTTGTTTGAACCTGTTAATGAGTGATTTAGCCATAGCTCAGTGTTCATCTTTTGTCAAGCATCATGAGTGGATCCCTGTCATGTATTTTGTTGCCATGTTTGAGTGAAGTAGCTTATTTATCTTGATGCATTTATATGGCCACTTGCTGTTTGTCGCAGACCGGTGCCATATTTGTTTTGCTTGCCATTTCCAAACCGTGCATCCGATTCCGGTGATCTTTATATAGATTTCAACCGAAATCACCTCACCTTTCCAGAGGCACTCTTGGATTTGCAAGTTGAGGCCAGGTTCAATCATTACTTTCCAAATCATGCATATACATCATATACCACATCCCGCATATCATGCCATGTTCATGTGTTGGTTGTTTACTATGTTGTGTGCTTCTTTTCGGTGTTGCTTCTTCGGGTTGGTTCCGATAACGTCGCGTTTGTGAGGACCCGTTCAACTACGTCCGTTTGTCTTCTTCATGGACTCGTTCTTCTTCCTTGCGGGATTTCAGGCAAGATGACCATACCCTCAAAATCACTTCTATATTTGTTTGCTAGATGCTCGCTCTTTTGCTATGCCTATGCTGCGATACCTACCACTTGCTTATCATGCCTCCCATATTGTTAAGCCAAGCCTCTAACCCACCTTGTCCTAGCAAACCGTTGTTTGGCTATGTTACCGCTTTGCTCAGCCCTTCTTATAGCGTTGTTAGTTGCAGGTGAAGATGAAGCTTGTTCCTTGTTGGAACATGGAGATGTTGTTCCTTGTTGGAACATGTTTACTGGTTGGGATATCACAATATCTCTTATTTAATTAATGCATCTATATACTTGGTAAAGGGTGGAAGGCTCGGCCTTATGCCTGGTGTTTTGTTCCACTCTTGCCGCCCTAGTTTCCGTCATATCGGTGTTATGTTCCCGGATTTTGCGTTCCTTACGCGGTTGGGTCATAATGGGAACCCATTGACAGTTCGCCTTGAATAAAACTCCTCCAGTAATGCCCAACCTTTGTTTTACCATTTTCACTAACAACCTACCACCTTCCCTTGGGTTCTGCAGACTCAAGGGTCATCTTTATTTTAATCCCCCCGGGCCAGTGCTTCTCTAAGTGTTGGTCTGAACCGAGCTACCTGCGGGGCCACCTCGGGGAAACTTGAGGGTTGGTTTTACTCGTAGCTAGTCTCATCTGAGTGTGCCCTGAGAACGAGATATGTGCAGCTCCTATCGGGATTTGTCGGCACATTCGAGCGGTGTTTTTGGACTTGTTTTACCATTGTCGAGGATGTCTTGTAACCTGGATGCCGAGCCTGGTCGGATTGTCTTGGGAGAAGGAATATCCTTTGTTGACCGTGAGAGCTTGTGATGGGCTAAGTTGGGACACCCCTGCAGGGATTTGTACTTTTGAAAGCCGTGCCCGCGGTTATGGGAAGATGGGAATTTGTTAATGTCCGGTTGTAGAAAACCTGAAGTTGACCTTAATTAAAATACATCAACCGCGTGTGTAACCGTGATGGTCTCTTCTCGGCGGAGTCCGGGAAGTGAACACGGTGTTGGAGTTATGCTTGACGTAGGTTGTTCTAGGATCACTTCTTGATCATAGTTGTTCGACTGTGCTTTTGCCTTCTCTTCTCGCTCTCATTTGCGTATGTTAGCCACCATATCTGCTAGTCGCTTGCTGCAGCTCCACCTCATACCTTTTACCCTTCCTATCAGCTTAAATAGTCTTGATCGGGAGGGTGTGAGATTGCTGAGTCCTCGTGACTCACATATACTTCCAAAACCAGTTTGCAGGTGCCGATGTTACCGAGCAGGTGACACAACCAAGCTCAAGGAGAAGCTCGATGAAGATCTTGTCCTTTGTGTTGTTTCGTTCTAGTTGATCAGTAGTGGAGCCCAGTCGGGACGATCGGGGATCTGTGTAGCTTTTGGGGTAGTCTTCTTAATTATATTTTGGTTCCGTAGTCAGACCTTGATGGTATCTGGTTGATGTAATGCTTTATTCATGTAATTGTGTGAAGTGGCGATTGTAAGCCAACTATGTATCTTTCTCCCTTATGTATTACACGGGTTCTGTGAAGATTGCCTCACTTGCGACATTGCTTTCAATGCGGTTATGCCTCTAAGTCGTGCTTCGACACGTGGGAGATATAGCGACACCGAGGGCGTTACAAGTTGGTATCAGAGCCTTCCCCGATCTTAGGAGCCCCATGCTTGATCAAATCGTTGGCATTGTTGAGTCTACAAAATTGTTTTGAGTCATTTAGGTTTATATATATCAGAGAGTTAGGAATTCTTTTTACTCCCCAGTCCCTTCATCGCTCTGGTGAGGCATCCTGACGTAGAGTTTTGACTCTTCTCTTCAAATTTCACTAAAAAAATTTAGGATCACACGGGTATCTTGGAATCGTTTCGATCGATTTGTGACAAGAACATTGTTCTTAGTGCCTCCTGTTATTTAGGGGTTGTGGCGGTGTCCCGGGGAGTTGAGCTCCGAGGTGTTGTCGTCACAATTTTATCGTTGCAGTTCTGGAATACCTGAGTTTAGTTTCACCAACATCAAAAATCTCTTTTATGGAGTTGTTGGTGAGATAACCTCGACGCCACCCAATACTGGGGCGGGAGTTCGGGAGTATTGCCATAACTCGTATAACGGATGCTTTTCGAAGGTTGAGGTAAACGATTTCCGAAGGTTTCTTGCTTATGTGTTGAAGGATGGATACGGCTGGATGTAGGATTTGCTAGTTTTTGGTGAGATATTATGCTTCCCCTGTCTCCCCAACACCTGATTGCATAACCGGAAAGTTTCGGGAGTTTATAAGTGGGAATTCAAGTAGCTCTTAGGATATCTTTCCGACAGATGTATGATATGAAATTGGGGTTCGACGTCTAGTGGTCCGCCTATCCACGGTTGGTTTTACAGTGGTCTCGTTGTGTCTTAAAGAGTCCTTGGCTATGCCGACTTGGGGACGCTTCGTATGTCATGTGCACTGCCTTGTACATGATGGTGCTGTACGATCGAGCCCGTGTAGGCCCCACCACAAAAACTTCGGACGCAATCTCTATCATATGTTTGATCTGGCTTATTCTGCAAGCCAATCCTTTGTTTTGTTTTGAGTTGTGGTATTCGAGTTGCTTCAGAGACAAATGTGGATTCCATCCCTTGTATAAGTGGTGTTCTCATATTCCTATGTGAATACTAATCCTTCTTGATCATCGAGATTGTCATCTAAACTTCTTCTCTACCGGCGTGTTTCTCTTCAAGTGGGTCCGATCATTCCAATTTTCGCGAGATCAACTAAAGTCTTCTCAATGTTGTTTCTTTCTTCCACCTCCAAGTTGCCTTTGTTTTTCCCAACCTCCCACCCTTTTTCTTCAAGGACTCGGAATTCTTAATCAACTATCCATTTTATCGATGGAAGTCTCTCCATCCTTTTCCGTCAATGTTCTTATCTGGTGTTTCTCATGAAGATACTAACGGAGCCTCAAGCTCATCATTCTTCATTATTTTTCTTCTCTGGTGGATTCAAGTCAAGCCTTGTCGATCATATCTTTTCCTTGTTCTGAATGCCTTCTCATACCGGTGCACCTCTTGCTATTCATTTGTTTCGGAGTGCTAAAGATATTTCGAAGATTTGTGTTTCCACTTTGCATCCGTTCAAGCTATTTCGAGGTCCTATCTTATTCAAGCCATTTAATTCAACCGGTGCAATCTCTCCTTCAAATCGTTCAATGGTGTATCTTTTGAGTGGGACCTAACCCACAGGTCTTTTCCCAGGATCTTACCTAACTCTTCTTATTTTCCCAGAGCTATCCTAAATTCTTTTGAAGTATGACGTAAGAATGTTTTTCATCAGTCATATGTGTCTTTCTCCAAGATCTTTAGAATTCTTTTCATCATCGGTTCAACCTTTCTAATATTCATCCCGAAGCATCTCAACAACCCATGTTGGTGTTTCGCATCATCATTTTCAACATTTGAAGACCGAAGAAGAGTTTTCCTCCATATCTTACTCCATTCTCTTCATGTTTTATGATTGTAGCTTGTTGCCATCATCTCATAATTTATTTCGTTTGTGAGAATTCTTTTCACCCATCCGAAGCAATTCGGGAGTCTTTTCAGTTTAATTATCCGGAGCTCATCATCTAAGATTTATTCATTCTCGGCTTTCAGCTATGTTTCTCCAAATCTTACCGATGCATCGATCAAATACCCTCTAATCAGTTCATGACCTCTTCATTCTTTTGTATCTAAACTCTCTAATGTATGTTTGTTCATTTACTAATTCTTACCGGTGATTCATCCTTTTACTTCATTCGTTGTTCAATTCTTATGGTGGTTCATTCAAGATTTCTTCTTCCTTCGTTATCATAGCAATTCTTTCGTTCTTTCAAATCCTATCGGTGGTTCATTGAAGACCTCTTCAAGTTTGCGCAATATCTATCTTAATCATTTCTAAGGGAGTAAGTAGTATGCCAAATCCATTGTTTGTCATCAATTTAATCGGTGAAGGATAAGCATAATGTAATTCTTATTCTTGTTTCATCAAGTTAAATCAATTTCTGCTTTCTGGAGTGGTCCATCATATCACATTCTCGGTTCGAGATGCTTTATCTTTCCTTCCAGAGCCCCAAGTTTCCACTTTATCTCGTCGCTAAGTTTCTTCCAATCATTCCAAGGATTCACCTTGTGTTTTCAACTTCTTTTTCCTTCCGTTTGATCATTCTTTTGTTTAACGGAGTTCTTCATGGAGGCTCTACATGATGGTTCATAAAGGATTTAATTCCTTCTCAAAGTTTTCATCAAGATTCTTTTCTAAGGAGCTCAAGTATTCTTCATCTTGCAATCCAGAGTGCAATTCGTTTTACCTTATCATTGGAGGTGGTATTACGTCATTCTTGATAATTTTCCTTCGTGTTTCATGATTCACATGTTGTCAAGAATGAGGTATTTTAAATCCATCAATCTCTTCGTTGGAGTTATCTTGTGTCATATTTCACCTAAAGCTTTCCCTAAGGATTGTTGCTATATTTGGTGCTCTTAAATGACACAAGTTCTTCATTTATCCTCCCGGTGAAATAAGATCGTCGTCTCCTTGTTCATATCAATCCAATCTTTTTCCGGGAATGGAAGGATGTCACCTCATAATCTTGAGATGTATTCTATAAGACCATATCGAGCTTATCCTTTCGTTGTTGGTTTTCCAACAACTCCGTCCGAACCTTCTCCTAAGGATGCCTTCTCAAACTCTTTTGTGACAGAAGTTGGCATTTTCTTCTCCATTCTTTTATTTCAATGATCTATCTTCTATTATTTTCTTCTGGAGGCTTTGTGATGTTAATTTCTTCAACCATCATCTCATTTCATCTAAGATCATGTTCTTTCCTGTGCTTATCCATCTAACCGGAGTGTTGTGTCATCTCTTCTAGTTCTTTTCATCTTATTAAGTCTTGCATCCCTTCTCAACCGGAGTGCTACATAAATTTGTTCTTCCTTGTTCCTCTTTGCTAACAGAGTGCTTTCTACTTAATTTATCTCTGTTGTATTCTTCTCTCGAAATGGCTTAACCTTTTCAAGGTTCTTTGGGTTCACTCGTTCATCAAAGAAGCAACTTAGTTTTACCTCTTCTCTTTCTCTTCCGTTTTCCCCTCCGGTGCCATTCTAGATCTCGGGACGAGATCCTCTTGTAGTGGTGGAGTGTTGTAACGCCTCGAGACTGATGTGCCAGGTGTCCTCCAGTTATTCATTGTTGTTGTGTTGTCATTGCTTGCGTGTCATGCATTGCATATCATGTCATCATGTGCATTTCATTTGCATACATGTTCGTCTCATGCATTCGAGCATTTTCCCCGTTGTCCGTTTTGCATTCCGGCGCTCCTATGTCACCCGGTGCCCCATTCTACCTCTTTTCATGTGCGGGTGTTAAACATTTCCAGATTGGACCGAGACTTGCCAAGCGGCCTTGGTTTACTACCGATAGACCGCCTGTCAAGTTTCGTGCCATTTGGACTTCGTTTGATACTCCAACGGTTAACCGAAGGACCGAAAAGGCCTCGTGTGTGTTGCAACCCAACACCCCTCCAAAGTGTCCCAAAACCCACCTAAACGTCCTCCATCATCTCGGTCGTTCGATCACGATCGTGTGGCCGAAAACCGCACCTGATTTGGAGCTTCCTAGCTCCATCTACATCTATAAATAGATCCCTCCATTTCATTTTCGGGTCTTTTTCCCCGAAACCCTAGCCTCCCTCTTTGTTGGGGATATTACTGATGGGCGTAAACCGGCCTAACTGGGCCGGGTCAACTTCATCAGTAGTTCAAGAGTGCTAAAGCCCAAGAAGGCAGATGAGGGCCTAAGGCCCGTAGTCGGTTCAAGACTTGTAGCTGTAAACCGGTATTTGTATATAAACTTGTATTATAAGTTAGGAATAAGGAGAGACCAACTCGGATAGGAATATCGACCAGTGTTGGGACTCTGTGAACCAACGGGCGTCACCCGAGTATATAAGGGGACGACCCGGCGGCGGTTCAAGGAGAGATAACAACTCGAGACGTATATAGGCGAAGCTTGTTTGCTCCCTAGTCAGCGAAACCCCATCAATCCCATCACAACTAGACGTAGGCTTTTACCTTCATTGAAGGGGCCGAACTAGTATAACTCTCTTGTGTCCCTGTGTCCGCTTTAACATCTTCAAGCTAACCCGTCGCGATGGCTCCACGACTAAGTCCTTTCTCTAGGACATCTGCCGTGACGAAACCATGATAGTTGGCGCCCACCATGGGGCTATCGCACGATGGTTTCAGGTTCTTGGATGGCCGCTTTAAAGGACTCAAGGGCTACACTGTAGGCCGGATGACTAAGAGTCGTCACGGCAAGCTCTACATCAACGACGCAGGCTGGGGCCCCGAGGCTGGCTCAGTTGAGTACGGGTACCGGGTCCCCTTTGGTGGCATTCACGTTTTCACTGGCAAGATTGGTGAACCGGGCCCTGAGCCGGACATCTGCACCGACCTCGTCGAGACGGCTCAGCGTGCGCGATCCGCCAGGGTTAAACCGGCCTTTAAGTGTGCCTTCGTGGGGGTCATCCATGGAGGAAGTTATGAGGATGGATCAGAATCTCGCGGCGAGACCGTCGTTTGTTCCGATGACGAGTCATCGACCGGAGAAACCGAATCTCTTTATCAGCTACAAGACGGCCGGATTGGGGGCTGTTCCGATGGCGACAGTATTCCGGACACCTCTGATCTGCCCAACCGGGCTGGAATATTCATGACTAGCACACAAGAAGCATTTCATTCTTCGACAGCTGCGGCAACAACCTCTGGTTCAGCAGCGGCGATGGCTGCCGGGGCAGGTGTCGGAGTAAATAGCCATGGGTAGCCTAGCCGGCTTCCCCTGGCCCTTCTGAAAAAATTACGAGCCCGTCCGGCTCTCGAGAGCCCAAGACATGGGGCCGCCTTCCCCTTGCTGGCAGTCATCCAGGTCGGCTTTCGGAAGGCGCCCGACTTTAGCCCTCATGAAGAAAGCCACGGGAGGGCTGACTTCGGGAAGCCGGCCATGAGAAGGCCGACTCCAAGAAGCCGGCTCCCATAAAGCGGTCGAGACCGTACCCTCAAAGTTTGCACCCACCTAACGGCGGTGCGATGGGGCGTGGCTACAATGAAGCCTGCCACCCTCGAATCCCGGAGCACGCCTGGCACAGTGCACCGTATGGAGTAGCCATCACCCGTCCGGCGCGGCACTATTGCCACGTTGACCCTGATGTCACCCACGACGGACCGCCAGCGCGGACCACAGACGGTGGGCCCTTCGGGCAGAGAGACACCCGAAGGCGGCCACGCCTCCCCCCAGTCGGCCCAAGACAGAGCCGGCTCCCCGCAGCCGGCCTGCCACCTCCCTCAAAGGAGACGCCCCATTAAGGAGACAAGACGCGGTGAGGCTACAGCGATCGCCCGACGGGCGGCGGCACTGTAGCCACGCCTACCATGATGAAGCCCACGTCACCAAGATGGAGCCACAGTAACCAGCCGCCGACCAGGCCCTGGACAGTGGGGCCTGCCTGTCGACCAAGGGGCCGACAGCTGGCGGGACCCGCCAGTCGGCGGGCCCCAACAGCCGGCGCAGAAGCCGGCGAGCGCGGTCATAGACGGCTGGGCCCCGCGCCCAGTCGGATTACCATTGTACCCCCGGGGGGTGGGCCTATATAAACCCCCCGGGGCACCCATGCAAAGGGTTGGACCCCCTGCTAGTCCTAGACACCGCACAAGGAGAAGAAGCAGGCTAGCCGTGCCCTTCTTCCTCCTCCCGCCAAACAGCTCAAGGAGCATTGTGTAGCTACTTGTCCATCTAGTGATCATGCGGAGACCCCGCAGAGCAGCAGTAGGGGTGTTATCTCCACGGAGAGCCCCAAAGCTGGGTAAGATCCACCGGCGTGCATGTCTTCGCCTTATCCCGTTTCCAGGCACCGGCGATGTCTTACTGGATCCCATGATATGCCACCCGTTGGCATATGCCGCACCTACCACCCGACATTTGGCGCCCACCGTGGGGCCAGGTGCACCGTCGTCCGGAGACCTGTTCTGGACGGGAACCTTCTTCCTCCCCCGCGAGCGTAGCCAGCCCGGCACGCCCGATGGCGCTTGCCACGACGCGCTGCAAGGCGTCACCAGCGTCTGCGCGGGGAGCAGCCTCGCCGATCTCCTCGATGAAACCCTCATCTCCGACACGGCCTCGTTCGACACCTTCCCCACCAACATCACGATCTACAACGACCCGCTTCCCCGAGCCGGTGGCTGCGACACTGTCGCCACCGAAGTGATGGTTGTCGGCCACGGCGGCCCGGCCGACGAGAGCGCCCACGACGCCCGGCACGCGGCGGCCCACGACTTGTCCACCGCCCTCCTGGCTAATGCCGACGGCGAAGCACTGGAGGCACGCCACCTCGCCCTCCTCACAGAGGGCCAGAGGCTGGGTTCCGTAAGACGCCTCACTGAGGCCTACCAGCGCGAAGCTGACCGCGCCGCCTTCGGCACGCCGGCCTCGGGCGGGCCAAGCCGGGCCGGCCTTGTCAAGAAACGCGGCGCCGTCATCGCCGACATGCTGGGAGTCGACCGCGCGGTCTATACCACTCCGCTCGAGAACTTGCGCGCCGCCCAGGCGGCCGTAGACGAGTTGGACGGCTTGGAGGCCGAAGACCTCCCCTACATGACCCGGCGCATCTAGCAACTGATTGACGTAGCCGCGCAGCGACATGAAGCCGACGCCCGCGCGGAAAGCCCTCCCCCGCGCCGAGATCATGGCGCGACGTCCCGGACACCGACTACGAGCAACACCCGCGCGCGGTGCGAGAAAGAGCCGGCTGCCAGCCGCAGCCGGACCCGAATCTCCATCGAGCGAGACGCGGACGGCCATCCCCGAGTCATGGAATGGCGGGGCAACCCGCCTCCGCCTCCACCCCATGGAGACAGATATCCTGCCCCGCCGCCAGTGGCGCACCCGACTCTCAGCGGCCGGCTAGGCCGCCGCGAAGGAGTCAGCAAGAACGACGCCCGCCATCGGATCAACCGCCTGGCGCGATCCCTGGCGCTGGAAGAAGAAGACGATGTCGGTCCGCCTTGCTTCGGCCCCCGCATCTGCGACGAGCCCTTCCCCAAAGGGTTCTCGCTCCCAAGAGACACACCCAAGTACAACAGCTCCGTGAAGCCGGAAGATTGGTTGATCGACTACTCCACGACGGTTAGCATAGCCAATGGCAACGGGTGCGTTGCCGTGAAGTACGTGCCCCTCATGCTACAAGGCACGGCGCGGACCTGGCTCAACAGCCTCAAGCCGTGCAGCATCAACAGCTGGCTGGACTTCACAGAAGCCTTCATCCGCAACTTCACCAGCACCTACAAGCGGGCTCCCAAGCCCAGACATCTCTCCTTGTGCGTACAAGGCCCCGCCGAGTCCACTCGCGACTACCTCACGCGTTGGGCCGAGCTCCGCAACTCTTGCGAAGGGGTGCACGAGGTGCAAGCCATATAATACTTCACAGCCGGATGCCGAGAAGGCACCCTCCTCAAGCACAAGCTCCTCTGTGACGAACCGGCTACCCTCGATGAGCTTCTGGACATAGCGGACAAGTACGCCACCGCCGACTCCTCGATGAAGACCGAGCTTCGGGTAGACGCGTCCGGGAAAGTACTTAACCTGGCGCCCAAGACGCCGGCTAGGGATTCAGGCCGACGCCCACACTCGAACGACCACAAGCGCAAGGGCCCCGCGCCGCCTCCCGCCAGTCGGTAGGTGGCCACAGTTGAAGACGTGCCGCCTGAAGGGCGACTCGCGCCCAAGAAGCCCAAGTGCGGCAGACCGGCTTGGCAGTCGGCCTTCTCCTACGAGCAAACTCTTGACGCCCCCTGCAAGTTCCACAGCGGCGCGAAGCCGTCCAACCACACAACCAGGAAGTGCCATTGGCTCACCCGAATCTACAAAGGCGGGGGGCTCACGCCGCCTCCGCCTGCCGGCCCGCCGCCTCCGGCCCCGCCGCCTCTGGCCGCTCGGACCGCAGTCGGAGCCGTGCACGACGAATTCCCCGACGAGCAAGCAACTTACATCATCTTTACAAGCCAGCCCAAAGACTGGCGCAGCAAGCGCCGAGAGCACCAGGAAGTCAGCATGGTCGCTGCCAACCCCGCCGGACACATGCATTGGTCAGAAGAGCCCGTCAGCTGGAGCCGGGCCGACCATCCAGAGGTGATGCCGTCTCCCGGCTCTTATGCGTTGGTCCTGGAAGCCACCCTTGCAACGGACAGACGCGCCGCCCGCTTCTCCCGCGTGCTGATAGATGGCGGGAGCAGCATCAACATCCTGTACCGTGACACCCTGGAGAAGCTAAATGTCAAGACGAAGCAGCTCATGCCGACTCGGACAGTGTTTCATGGCATCGTACCCGGCCTGTCCTGCGCCCCCATTGGCAAGATCAAGATTGATGTACTTTTTGGGGACAAGGAGCATTTCCGCCGGGAAGCGATCTGGTTTGAAGTGGTGGACCTGGAGAGCCCTTACCATGCATTACTTGGCCGACCTGCCTTGGCCAAATTCATGGCAGTTCCCCACTATGCATACCTCAAGATGAAGATACCAAGCACCAAAGGCGTCATCACCGTAGCCGGCGATTACAAGAAGTCCTCTGAGTGCGCGGCAGCCAGCAGCCGGCTGGCCGAGTCCCTTGTGATCGCTGAAGAAAAGAAGATGTTGGACCGAGTCGTGGCCATAGCCGGCAAGCAGTCGGCCGTGTCCCCCGACCCCAGGGAGGATGATGCTCAAGGATCTTTCCAGCCGGCCAAGGAGACGAAGAAGATACCTCTTGACCCCGAGCACCCAGAGAGGTTTGCCGTCATCGGGGCAAACCTGAACAGCAAATAGGAAGGCGAGCTTGCCGATTTCCTCCGTGAGAATTGGGACATCTTTGCATGGTCCCCCAAGGACATGCCGGGTGTTCCGAGGAAATTCGCCGAGCACAAACTACACGTCCGAGAAGACGCAAAGCCAGTCAAACAACCCCTTCGCCAACTGTCGGAGGAGAAACGCAGGATTGTAGGGGAGGAGATAGCCCGGCTTCTGGCAGTCGGCTTCATTATGGAAGTTTTCTTTCCAGAATGGCTCGCCAACCCAGTCCTCGTGCTAAAGAAGAACAACAAGTGGCGCATGTGTATAGACTACACAAGCCTCAACAAGGCCTGCCCCAAAGATCCCTTTGCCCTGCCAAGGATTGACCAAGTGATAGACTCCACAGCCAGATGCGAGCTATTGAGCTTCTTGGATGCTTACTCGGGATATCACCAGATAAAGCTGGATCCGGACGACCGCCTGAAGACCGCCTTCATCACGCCATTTGGAGCCTTCTGCTACCTGACTATGACATTCGGCTTGAGAAATGCCGGTTCCACTTTTCAGCGTTGCATGCAGAAGTGCCTCCTCAAGCAACTCGGCAGAAACGCTCACGTTTACGTGGACGACATCATGGTGAAGACGGAGAAGCGCGGCACCTTGCTGGGAGACCTCAAGGAAACATTTGAGAACCTACGCCGGTTCCAAATCAAGCTCAACCCCGAGAAATGCGTGTTCAGAGTGCCAGCCGGCCAGCTCCTAGGCTTCCTGGTCTCCGAACGCGGCATCGAATGCAACCCGGTGAAGATCAAGGCCATCGAGAGAATGGCGATCCCCACCAAGCTTCGAGACATTCAAAAGTTCACCGGGTGCTTGGCCTCCTTGAACCGCTTCATCATCCGGCTCGGAGAGAAAGCTCTCCCCCTCTACCGCCTCATGAAGAAGAGCACTCACTTCGAGTGGAACGACCAGGCCGACCAAGCTTTTCACGAGCTGAAGAAGATGCTGGCCACGCCGCCCGTTCTGGCGGCGCCGACTGAGAAAGAGCCCATGCTCCTCTACATCACCGCAACCAGCCGGGTGGTCAGCACCGTCATCGTAGTCCAACGCCCAGAAGAAGGCCGAGCCCAGCCGGTCCAGAGGCCGGTGTATTATTTAAGCGAGGTGTTGTCCGCTTCAAAGTAGAACTACCCGCACTACCAGAAGATGTGTTACAGCGTGTACTTCACCGCCAAGAAGCTGAAGCCCTACTTTCAAGAGCATCCCGTCACGGTCGTATGCACCGCCCCGCTGGCCGAGATCATAGGCAGCCGGGATGCATCCGGCCGGGTGGCGAAATGGGCCATCGAGCTGGCCCCTTACACAATCTTCTACCAGCCCCGCACCGCCATCAAGTCCCAAGCACTGGCCGACTTCCTCGTCGACTGGGCCGAGACCCAGTACCTGCCGCCGGCTCCCGACTCCACCCATTAGCGCATGCACTTTGACGGGTCCAAAATGCGCACCGGCTTGGGAGCCGGCATCGTCCTTACCTCTCCCAAAGGAGACAAGCTCAAATACACGCTACAGATCAACTTTGCCGCCTCCAACAACGTGGCCGAGTACGAGGCGCTCATACACGGGCTCCGGCTTGCCAAAGAACTCGGCATTCGCCGGATCCTATGTTATGGCGACACGGACCTGGTGGTCCAGCAATCATCCGGCGACTGGGACGCCAAGGACGCAAATATGGCGAGCTACCGCTTCCTGGTCCAACAACTCAGCGGATACCTTGAAGGATGCGAGTTCCTCCATGTACCGCGAGCCGACAACGAGCTAGCCGATGCCCTGGCTCGAATAGGCTCTACTCGGCAAGCAATACCAACCGGCGTCGCTCTACAACGCCTCCTCAAGCCATCTATCAAGCCGTCTCCAGAGTCCGACTCCATCTTCGTGCCGCCTGACCCCGATGCGGCCGGGTCCGGCTCGAGGAACCAAGCAGGCGACCCCGAGGCTCCCGCAGCCGGCTCGGGGACTGCAGTGGCCGTCTCAGGGACTGCAGTAGCCGGCCCAGGGACTGCACCAACACAATAGCCGGCGGCCGACTCCAGCATTTCACCACCCAGCCCGCCTACCCTGGTGGCAGTAGCCACATTGGCAGTAGGAGAAGTCGCGGCTCCATCATGGGCTCAGTCCATCCTCAACTTCCTAGTAAACCAAGATCTGCCGGCTGACGAAATGGAGGCAAGACAAGTCCAACATCGAGCCGGAGTATACACAATCATCAACAGAGAACTCATCAAATGCAGTGTCACTGGAGTCCTGCAACGGTGCGTCGAGCAAGAGAAGGGCATCGCAATCCTCAGAGACATTCACCAAGGAGAATGCGGCCACCATGCGGCCTCAAGATCACTTGTCGCCAAAGCCTTCCGCCATGGTTTCTTCTGGCCGACCGCTTTGGATGACGCCAAAGAATTAGTTAAATATTGCAAGGGGTGCCAACTCTTCAGCTCCAAGCAACACATGCCGGCTTCGGCACTCAAGACCATTCCCCTCTCCTGGCCCTTCGCCGTTTGGGGACTGGACATGGTGGGCCCATTCAAGATGGCGCGCGGTGGCATGACGCATTTGCTCGTCGTCGTGGACAAATTCACCAAGTGGATTGAGGCAAAGCCGTTCAAGAAGCTGAATGGGCCGACTGCTGTGACATTCATCGCAGACATAACAACTCGGTACAGCATGGCACACAGCATCATCACCGACAATGGCACGAATTTTGCCAAAGGAGCCTTGGCACGTTTCTGCGCAGCCCAAGGTATTCGGCTGGACTTAGCGTCCGTCGCCCACCCGCAGTCAAACGGCCAGGTCGAGCGAGCCAACGGCCTCATCCTCTCCGGCATCAAGCCCCGACTGGTCGTACCTCTGGAGCGTTCAGCCGGCTGTTGGCTCGATGAGCTGCCGGCCGTCCTCTGGAGTCTGCGCACTACACCAAACAAGTCAACCGGCTTCACCCCTTTCTTCCTTGTGTATGGTGCCGAGGCGGTCATCCCAACTGACATCGAGTTCGACTCGCCTCGAGTAACCATGTACACGGAAGCGGAGGCCAAGGAAGCACGAGAAGACGGCGTCGACTTGCTGGAAGAAAGCCGGCTGTTAGCCCTCAGCCGGTCTGCCATCTACCTGCAGGGTTTACGCCGTTACCACAGCTGGAAGGTCAGGCCAAGATCTTTCCAAGAGGGCGATCTTGTGCTCCGGCTGATCCAGCGAACAGCCGGCCAGCACAAGCTCTCGGCCCCTTGGGAAGGCCCCTTCGTCATCAGCAGAGCTCTAGGCAACGACTCCTACTACCTGATCGACGCACAGAAGCCGAAGGCACGCAAGAGAGACGACTCCGGCAAGGAGTCGGAACGAACATGGAACGCCAACCTCCTTTGAAGATTTTACAGTTGAAATGCAGTATGTATCACGCTAACTTTTGTATTAAGTACGAGACAATAGGCCCCCCGAGGAGGGCTCGGGGACTGCCATCCCTTATCTATGAATGAAAATTATCATGCTTATGACCTTGTCATTTCATTCACTTGTTCCGTCCGGCACCGGGTTCGACTAGTCGGCTCGGGGACTGGCCGACTGGAGTTATATTCCAAGTCCTACCCGCAGTCAGACAAGTAGTGTGCCAGCTCCCAAGCCTTCTCTTGCCAAAAGTCGCAGTTCGAAGAACCGGCTGTCCGGCTGGCAAGAGTTAAAGGCAGAAACGGGCTCCCACACGAAAAATGGCTAGGGACTAATGGACTAATATAATAAAAGCCGGTTTTTTCTCCCACCGCCGACTGGCTACCAGAGTAGTCGGCCGGCCGGTTTCCATTCACTTCACTTCAATCCAAGAAAGCTCAAGTACTTGCCTCCCCAAAGAGGGAAGGCGGCAAAGGAAAAGGCCTAAGGATAAAAAGCATACGCGAATGGAAACCAAACATGCACATAACAATATTTACATAAAAGACCTCCGAGAGGCCAGCATTCAACATAGTTTGGATACACCCCCAGTGGGTGGAACTGCGAAAACTTAATGAAGATTGTTCAAAAGACAACAAGCAAGAAAAGTAAAGACGGCAGGTCAAGCTGGCGGAGCGACCGACGAGCTGGGCTGGTTGGCGGAGACGGTTGTGCCGGCTGAAGGAGCGGCCGGCTGGCGAACCTCGGCTTGGTCACCGCCTCCCGCAGAGGGCGCTCTTGCACGCGCCTCGTTACTGGAGGCATGGTCGGCCTAAGGTTGGCCGGTTGTTCCACCAGCCGGCTCGACGTCTTCGCCGTCCTCCTCTTCGTCATCCTCGCCCTCGTCGCTGGAGGCGATCTCCTCCGCCGAGTCCTCGCCCACCGCCGGGTTCAGCCCGGACCACTCCTCCGGCTGGGCAACACCGTCATCATCGATTTCGGGTGCAAAAACGCTCATGTCGGTGCACTCGGCGATCGTCGAAGCCCGCTGGGCGAGAGCCGGCCTCACCTCCTCCAGCTCCGCGTCAGCCTCCATCCGCCAAGTGCGCAGCTGGTCCAGGCTCAGCCCTGGGTACCAAGCCCGAACGAACTCCAACGCCCGCCCGGCTCCGAGGCGGGCCACCGACGCCTTCCAAGCCTCAAAGCGTCTGACTGCGACCTCCAGCCAGTCGGCAGTCCGGCTTGGGGTGCGGGGGATCATCTCGCCGGGCCAGAGGGCGGCCAACACTTGCGCCCAGGCACGTTGGAGTCGGCGAAGCATCCGATGAGCCGGCTGCAACCGCGCCTGGACAGCCAAGAGCTGCTCCTCAAGTGTCCGGTTCGCGTCCGGCGCGATGCTGGCCCCCGCCTGACAGCGCGCCTCGTGATGGGCCTCGATGCTTTGGGCGGCGAAGGCGGAGTAGCCGGGGAAGTAGTCTGCACAAAAAATAATAAGCAGTAGCACAAGTTAAGCCAAAAACCCAAGCGGCAAGGGGCAGGAGAGGAGCGAGGAAGGCGGCTTACCGTCGATCAAGTCCTCGATACGGCCGAAGCCTTCATCCAGTGCCCGCCGGGTCTCAGCCCAGCTTGCCGCCTCGGTCTCAAACTCTGCCTTCAGGGCGGCCTCGCTATCCCGCGCCTTCTGCAGGGCCGCCTTGTGGCTCTTCTCTTGGTCGGCCAGCTTCTTGGCCAGGCGATCACGCTCCTGGACCAAGGCAGCGTACTCGGCATCCTTGGCATGAAGGGTAGCGTTCGCTTCGCCGAGCTCCTTCCTCAAGTCGGTGTTGGCCCCTGAAGACAAAGAAAAAGAAAAACCAATAAGGAAAGAGTCATCAAGAAAGATCCGACCCGACTGCTCAGCAGTCGGCCCGAATCTTGGGGACTACACCCAGTGGGTGCGCTGACGCGCCCCCACAGGAGACAGACAAGATCGAGTACTTACTTCGGCTGTCGGCCAGGTCGTCGGTCCTCCGGCTCAACTCCCGAGCCTGGGAGTTGAAGGCGGCAGCACGGAGGTTGTGATATTCCTGGAAGTTCAGACAAGAGGCAAAAATAGGGTAGCCGTCAAGAAAGATCCGACCCGACTGCGCAGCAGTCGGCCCGAATCTCGGGGACTACACCCAGTGGGTGCGCTGACGCGCCCCCACAGAAGAAATCAAGAGAGCAAAGCGGCCAAGAATGAAGGACTCACCCGGATGGCGGCTCGCGTCGACAGGAACTCCTGGGTGAACTGTTGCAGCAGGGCGGCCTGGGCTTGCAGCCGGCTCCAGACCCCTTGAGCCGCCACATTCAGCTCGCCAGTCCCCCCGCTGGGTGTCCACTCGGACGTGGTAGTGCTGGCCGCCTCTAGATCTTTCGCCGACTGGCCTGTGCCCGCGACTCGGCGCAACTCCGGCGGAGCGGCGCCTCCCCCTGCGCGCCGGCCCGTCACCGGCTGCACCTCGAGGCCGGCTCTGTCCTCCGGCTCACCCCCGGTCGGCCCCTCTGGCGCCGCTGACGATTGGCCGCCTTGGCCCGCTCCGGTTGGCGCGGCTAGCAGCGCTCTCCTCGCAAAGGCCACGGGGTCCTCCCCCTCTCCATCAGCGGCGGGTCTTGGACGATCTCCTTCGCCAAGGGCAATGGGGTGTCGGGGGCCACGGCTCGGAGGGGAATGGCGAGCAGCGGAGGCTGGTTGCGCGAACCCTCCGCCTCCGTCTCTGCGGTCGCCGCCTCCGTCTGGGCCTAGGCTGCCGTGTCGGCCTGCTCCCTCGCTGCCTGGGCGGCCGCTTTCTCCACCGCCTCGCGCTTCACGAGCGTTCCACTCTGTGGCCTCCCTGAGGTCGGTGCGGGGGTCCATGCGGCGGGAGCTTGAAGAACCTCCAGTTGGCCCAACTACGGAGCCGCCCGGACCACGCTCAAGGGAAAGCGGCGCCCTGTCCAGCAAGCGGAAGAAATTAAGAAGAATGGTCGAACAAGAAGAGAATGATGAAAAGCATGCGACAGGGCAATTGACGACTTACGCTAAGACCGCTTGAGGCTGCTTCACAGTCTTGCGGAAGCGGGCCGCTTTCGCAGCCGCCTCATCTCGCTTGGTCGCCGCGGTGGAGGCTTTGGACTTTTTCGGCCGACTACCGAAGAGGCCTAAAGCGTCCCGGCGCTTCTGTGCGCCACCGTCGGCAGCCGGCTCGATGGACGAGCCCGCGCCCTGATGGTCGGCCGCCGGCTGGCGACGTGGGGCGACTTCGGCTTCAGCATCATCCGGCCAGTCCTCGATGCTCGCGGTGAGCCTTGAGCCCCCGGGCTCGGCGTCGTCCCCCATGACGACATCTTCCATGGCGGCCGCCCCCAAGTCCGGATCGTCGACGTCGTCCGCCGTGCGGTCGGGAGCATACCGACGTTCTATCCCCGCTACCCCGGTCGTCGGCGGGAGAAGGGGGTTCTGCTAAGAAGAACCGACTGATCAGAAGCCGGCCATCATAAAGCCGGCTACCAACGAAAAGAAGAAAGAGAAGAAAACTTACCACGGGCGGAGGGTTGGCGTGAGAATACGGCACCTTGCCGTATCGCCAGTCCTCGGCAAGCTTGCAGTTGGAGATATAGTTTACCATGTACGAAACCTCCGCATGAGGCATCTCCCTGGTGCTCAGCCGGCTTGGGTTGAAGCGGTCGCTCATCTGGCACATCATGTGGGGCCGGCTTTGGAGAGGAGATATCCGGCGCTCCACGAAGGCAGCCACCAAGTCGACCCCGCTCAGGCCTTCCGACTGGATCATCACCCAAAGCCGAGAGACGGCGGCATTCCCTGCCTGAGACAGTGACCGGGACCGGAAACTCCATGAAGGCTGCCTCCCAGCTGGCGCGCCGGCTACGTAAGCCGGCAGGTTGACGTGGTCTCCTTGCTCGGTGACGTTCTTCACGTAGAATTATGACTTCTGCCAGATCTTCACCGACTGGATCAGGGGGATGGGCCGGAATGGGTTGTTCTCGCCCGCCCTCCTCATGGCGATGAAGGCCCCGCAGGGGGCGGGCACGCCTATGAGGACGGTGCCGAGTTTGCTCTGGAAGAACTCCCCCAGAGCTCCAGCGTGGGGAGCAGCCCCAAGAAACCTTCGCAGAGGGAGACGAAGGCCGACAGTAGCATCACCGCATTGGGCGTGAGGTGATGCGGCTGAAGGTTGTAGAACTCAAGGAAGGAGCGCAGAAATCCGCTCGCTGGAAGGCCGAAGCCGCGCAGGAAGTGCGAGTGGAAGACGATCCACTCGCCCTCCTCCGGCGCCGGCGAGACCTCCACCTCTGGCGCCAGGCGGACCCGCACGAGGTTAGCGTCGGGCAGGCGCCGAGTCTGGCGGAGGAACTCAACATGTTCCTCCTGGACGTTGGAGCCGTCCCATGAGCTCGACAGCGCCATGGGAGCAAGACGATGTCGAGGCGCGGCGGCGCTGAGACGGGAGGCTGCGGCGGCAACAAGAGGAAGAAACGAGGGCGAGAAGGGGCGGAACAAGAGAGAGCGTGCGAACCTCTGCCGCTCCCCCTCCTCCCCCTACTTATAGGCTCGCGTGGCGGAGCCGAGGAGGCGCGGCGTGGGGAAACGTGGGGACCGATCATGCCCACTCCCCCATGTCCCGCGCTTATTGTGCCTTAACGGCGAAATAAAACCGCTGCAGGAAGGCGAGCGGTCCATGTGGGCCACGGAAGATCCGCGCTCAGACCAAGGCCTGCGAGTGGCGGGCCCGGGCCTGTGGCGGCATCCCGTCGCGCGCGTGCGCTGGCAGGATCTCGCTGCCACGTGGCCGCGGGAGGGCCCGCGGTAAGCACGCAGGTCGACCCCTTTCCCACCTGCAAGACGCGGAGCTCTCTGAAGTCGGCATACACCTGCAAAGCCGGCTCTTCAGGATGGGAAGCTGACCAAGCTTCTCGTCCCTTTGTCCGCCTCGGAGCTCGATCAGCTTTGGGGACTACTGTCGGAGTAAATAGCCATGGGTAGCCTAGCCGGCTTCCCCTGGCCCTTCTGAAAAAATTACGAGCCCGTTCGGCTCTCGAGAGCCCAAGACATGGGGCCGCCTTCCCCTTGCTGGCAGTCATCCAGGCCGGCTTTCGGAAGGCGGCCCGACTTTAGCCCTCATGAAGAAAGCCACGGGAGGGCCGACTTCGGGAAGCCGGCCATGAGAAGGCCGACTCCAAGAAGTCGGCTCCCATAAAGCGGTCGAGACCGTACCCTCAAAGTTTGCACCCACCTAACGGCGGTGCGACGGGGCGTGGCTACAGTGAAGCCTGCCACCCCCGAATCCCGGAGCACGCCTGGCACAGTGCGCCGTACGGAGTAGCCATGACCCGTCCGGCGCGGCACTGTTGCCACGTTGACCTTGATGTCACCCACGACGGACCGCCAGCGCGGCCCACAGACGGTGGGCCCCTTCGGGCAGAGAGACACCCGAATGCGGCCACGCCTCCCCCCCAGTCGGCCCAAGACAGAGCCGGCTCCCCGCAGCTAGCCTGCCACCTCCCTCGAAGGAGACGCCTCATTAAGGAGACAAGACGCGGTGAGGCTACAGCGATCGCCCGACGGGCGGCGGCACTGTAGCCACGCCTACCATGATGAAGCCCACGTCACCAAGATGGAGCCACAGTAACCAGCCGCCGACCAGGCCTTGGACAGTGGGGCCTGCCTGTCGACCAAGGGGCCGGCAGCCGGCGGGACCCGCCAGTCGGCGGGCCCCAGCAGCCAGCACGGAAGCCGGCGAGCGCGGTCACAGATGGCTGGGCCCCGCGCCCAGTCGGATTACCATTGTACCCCCGGGGGTGGGCCTATATAAACCCCCCGGGGCACCCATGCAAAGGGTTGGACCCCCTCCTAGTCCTAGACACCGCACAAGGAGAAGAAGCAGGCTAGCCGTGCCCTTCTTTCTCCTCCCACCAAACAGCTCAAGGAGCATTGTGTAGCTACTTGTCCATCTAGTGATCATGCGGAGACCCCGCAGAGCAGCAGTAGGGGTGTTATCTCCACGGTGAGCCCCGGAGCTGGGTAAGATCCGCCGGCGTGCATGTCTTTGCCTTATCCCGTTTCCAGGCACCGGCGATGTCTTACTGGCTCCCACAATGATAAGCCACCCGTTGGCATATGTCGCACCTACCACCCGACAACAGGAGGCCCTGTGCGCCCGCCGGCTCAAGTTCTATCAGAGCTATTTGATGCAGTGGCTGTGCTTACGGCGGAGGCTAATCCGGCGGATCAGGGCGTTTGCAACGCCGAGATTGCAAAAGTGAAGGAACATATCACCCAGGCCAAGGCAGATCTGGCAGCTGAGGACACCAGGATGGCCATGGAGCGGGCCACTTTAGACGCACAAGCCTACAGGCTCATGTTGGACCAGAGTGTGTCGCAGGAAGTCATGAGGAGGAAGTACCGATCTCGTTTGCCTCTGGTTTTTGAGGCCAGAGACCTTTTCAACACTCCAGGAGTAGGAACCAGCAATCCGCTGGAGGGAAACCGGGCGGAAGCTCCCGGGACCGGTGCTCCGGTTCAGCCTCGTCAGATGGACCCACCTCGTCAAAACACCGTTATACCTCAGGCTGTTTTAACACCTCTGGGTCACTACTCCAACCCGATGGACAATCTCGTCACTGATGTTGCACGGCTGGAGGCCATTCCAATTGAAGGTGATTTGCCGCAGGCAATAGAGACGCGACGGGTCAAGGAGCTTCTGAGGATAGCTTTGGTCCAACAGGAAGCGTACTCATACAGCCGCGACCGGATCCACTCGACCCACCGTCCAAGCCGGAGCTATAGCAGACATATGGATGAACCGGCAGTGTCGAGTAATGAACGACGTGGAGCACCCCATGGCAACAACCCGGCGGACTGTGCTGATAACGCTCAAGAAGTGGTGGACCGGGCCCGAGCACACAGGGAGGCCAAGTTAGCCGCACAGCATCAGGCTCGGCAGCTCATGCCGGTTCGTCCAACTATCTCGATCGAACCTGGTGTTACTTCTAGTTCTTTAGGGGTGCCTTGCCTTATCCCCGCTTTACGCAATGTGCGCCTGCCCAAGGATTTCAAAGGCCCGCGCAAGGTACCAAATTACACGGCGGATCAACCTCTAGAGACATGGGTGGAGAGCTATGAGATGGCCATGGAGATGCTTGATGTGGATGACGCGGCGTGTGCGAAATACTTCACCATGATGCTTGAAGGAACGGCCCGTACTTGGTTAAAAAGCTTGCCGGCTAATTCTATCAGTTCATGGGCCCAATTACGAGCCCGGTTTATCAACAATTTCAAGGATACATGTAAACAGCCTATGTCGATAGTGGACTTAGCTGCCTGCATACAGGAAGAAGGAGAGTCAACGACTCATTGGGTGCGCCGGGTTTCACAAGTTTTGCACTCATCAGACCGCATCAACGCTGACATCGCAGTATTAACCCTAGAAGGCAACTGCCGGTTTGGGCCCCTAAAGCTGAAGTTGGGACGGATGAAGCGTCATTGCACTGACATGGGGACCCTCATGGCCGCTTTGGTGAAATATGCTGATTCTGATAGTACCAAGGATCCCGAATCTGATGATGACAAGACAGGGAAGGGAAAGAGGAAAAACAACTCCAAAGGTCAGCAACATCGCTGGACAGGCAATGGTGGTGGAGGCAAGTGTAAAGCGGATGGTAACATGGACTTTGTGGCTAATACCAACGCACAGGACAATGGCCAGCGGCGCAAGGGTAAACCGAAAAATCGTAATGGGGCGCCCAACCCTAACCCAGATGGACTAAACTATCTGCTAAGCCAGCCTTGTCCAAGACATGGGACGAAGGAGGCGCCAGCAAACCACCTTTGGAAGGATTGCTTTATTATGCAGGAGTTCAAGAATTCTAATAATTTCGGTATGACCATGAATCTGGCGATGGCTCAGGATCTGGGCCAGGTTACGGTGGAGGAAGTTCCGGTTCAGGATTTAATGGTAATCCGGGCGGACATAATGGTCAAAATAGTCAGAACAACCAGGGTGGTTACAACCAACAACAGCAACAGTCAGGTTACCAGAGCAACCCAAAGCAGTTGAGTAGTGGGCAGTACCATGTATTCACCACTAGCTTGGACAAGCGAGACCGGAAGATTCAAAGGCGGGCGGTCAAGTCTATTGAACCGGCCATACCCCGTTATCTACGTTGGTCTGAACAGCCAATCATATGGAGCAGAGAGGATCACCCTCCCCAGGTCGATAATCCGGGTCAGTTGGCTCTGGTGGTGGCGCCTCAGGTGGGAGGTTACAAGTTCACCAAGGTGCTCATGGATGGAGGTAGCAGCATTAACATCTTGTACTATGAGACCTTCTGTCGTATGGGACTGACAGATAAAAATCTTAAACCGTCTAATACGGTGTTCCACGGTGTAGTACCTAGCAAATCAGCATATCATGTTGGTAAGATAGCTCTGGAAGTGGCCTTTGGGGATGATCATGATTCCAGGTCGGAGACATTGATGTTTTAAGTGGTGAAAATCCAAAGTCCATATCACGCCCTATTTGGGCGACCGGCCTACGCCCAGTTTATGGCACGGCCCTGTGATGTGTATTTGCAGCTCAAGATGTCGGGTCACAAGGGGATAATAACAGTTCACGGAAGCCACAAAATCGCTTTGGAGTGCGAGGAAGGTGATGCGGCCTATGCAGAGTCAGTTTGTGCCACCGAGGAGCTGAAGTGTTATAAGGAAAATGTTGATCCGGCGGACATGACTCCACTAAAGAAGCCAACTATGGAGCATGATCCGGCCCTGAAGTTCAAATCGGCAGCAGAAACTAAGCTTGTTGACTTTGTACCTAGCGATTCGTCCAAGCAGTTCAGCATCAGTGCTAATTTGGATCCAAAATAGGAAAGCGCGCTCATCGAGTTCATCCGTGAGAATCGGGACATTTTTGCATGGAAGCCTTCTGACATGCTAGGTGTACCGAGGCGACTCGCTGAGCACACCCTTAATGTGGATCCCAAATACAAACCGGTGAAACAGTTCCTTCGCCGGTTTAACGAAGAAAGACGCAAGGCAATTGGAGAAGAGGTAGCCAGGCTCTTAGCAGCTGGTTTTATTGTTGAGGTTTTTCACCTTGAGTGGCTTGCCAATCCGGTGCTAGTCCTTAAGAAAAACGGCACCTGGCACATGTGTGTGGATTACACAGATCTTAATAAAGCTTGTCCAGCAGATCCTTTTGCCCTCCCCGTATTGATCAAATAATTGATGCTACGGCGGGTTGTGAGCGTTTAAGTTTTTTGGATGCATATTCTGGCTATCATCAGACCAAAATGGCAGTTAAGGACCAGGAGAAGACGGCATTCATAACTCCCTTTGGAGTCTTCTGCTATGTGTCTATACCCTTCGGGCTGAAGAGTGCCCAGGCAACTTATCAACGTTGTGTGCAAAATTGTCTACACAAACAGATTGGCCGTAATGTACATGCTTACGTGGATGATATCGTGGTTAAATCCAGGGAGAAGGAGACTCTGATTGGTAATTTGAATGAAACCTTTGATAACCTAAGGACATACAAGATGATGCTTAATCCAGACAAGTGCGTCTTTGGTGTACCGGCGGGCAAGTTATTGGGCTTTCTGGTGTCTAATAGGGGAATTGAGGCTAATCCGGAGAAGATCACAGCCATCACCTCCCTGGCTAAACCGAAGTGTATCAATGATGTTCAACGCCTGGCAGGCCGGATTGCCGCGTTAAGCCGGTTTATCAGTCGTCTTGGTGAGAAGGCAATCCCTTTGTATCAGATGTTGAAGAAGACGGATCAGTTTGTCTGGAGTTCGGCTGTTGATGAAGCGTTTGAGGACTTAAAGCGGCAATTGGCCAATCCGCCTGTGCTTGCCGCTCCCATTGACAAGGAGCCGTTACTGCTACATGTTGCTGCTAATGCTTGGGCGGTCAGCGTGGCTATTGTGGTGGAGCGAAAGGAGGCAGGTAAGGAGCATCCGGTTCAACGTCCGGTCTATTATATCAGCGAGGTACTCATTGAGTCCAAGCAAAGGTATCTGCATTGGCAGAAGCCGGTGTATGGAGTTTTTATGGCAAGCTGGAATCTTAAACAATACTTCCAAGGGCATCCAATCACGGCGGTCAGTTCTGCTCCTTTGGGGGATATCATCCAGAACCGGGAAGCAACTCGCCGGATTGCCAAGTGGGCTATAGAGCTTGGGCCGCACGATTTCAAATATGTGCCTCGGACGGCGGTTAAGTCTCAATCACTTGTTGATTTTATCAATGATTGGACGGAAATGCAAGCACCTGAAGAAAAGCCGGATCACACATATTGGACCATCCATTTTGACGGATCCAGGCAATTGGAAGGCTCGGGGGCTGGAGTCGTATTAACTTCCCCACGAGGTGATAAGTTTTGTTACGTTCTCCGTTTAATGTTCGCTTGTACTAACAATGCAGCTGAGTATGAAGCCTTGCTCCATGGTCTCCGGATGGCTAAGGAGATGAATCTAAGTCGAGTTAAGTGTTTCGGCGACTCGGACCTCGTGGCTCAGCAAGTGTCCGGCACTTGGGACTCCAAGGACCCACTCATGGCAGCATATCGTCGTGAGGTGGATATTGTTGCAGGTCATTTTAAAGGCTATCAGGTGGACCACGTGGACTGGTGGAAAAATGAAGCGCCGGACGCTTTAAGCCGGCTGGGCTCCCAGCGCAAACCGGTCCCGCCCAATGTTTTTCTGGATGTGTTGCACAACCCGTCGGTCAAGATCCCTGGTGAAGCGGATTTGGCTATTCCTGATCCGGAGGCTCAATTGGTGGCAGCTCTTCATGTTATTCCGGATTGGACACTTCCTTACCTGGCATACAAGAACTGGGGCGAGTTACCAGAGGATGAGACTCTGGCCCGATAGATAATCCGGCGATCCAAGTCCATGACTATTATCAACGGTGAGTTGCATCATTGCAGTGTGTCAGGAGCATTTCAACGCTGTGTGTCTCCCGAAGAAGGCCGTGAAATTTTGTGTGAGATCCACGAAGGAGATTGTGGTCACCACGCCGGTTCAAAGTCTCTGGTGGCTAAAGCGTTTCGCCATGGCTTCTATTGGTTAACTGCTCATGCTGATGCGGAGGATCTGGTCAGACGATGTGATGGTTGCCAAAGGTTTTCAAGACGTGCTCATGTACCGGCTCAAGAATTGAGAATGATTCCAATTACTTGGCCGTTTGCGACTTGGGGGCTGGATATGGTGGGGCCTTTCAAAAGGTCCAAAGATAAGAAGACCCACCTCCTGGTGGCGGTTGACAAGTTTACAAAGTGGGTGGAGGCAGAACCTGTTAGTAAGTGTGATGCGGCCACGGCGGTTTAGTTCATCAAAAAAGTGATTTTCCCGTTTGGCTTTCCACACAGTATCATCACAGATAATGGTACCAATTTGTCCAAAGGTGCCATGAAGGAGTTTTGCGAACGGGAGCGCATCCGGCTCGATGTCTCATCAGTGGCACACCCACAGTCTAATGGTCAAGCAGAAAGAGCTAATCAAGAGATCTTGAGAGGCATCAAGCCCCGGCTCATGGTTCCTTTGCAGAGAACGCCGGGTTGTTGGGTAGAGGAATTACCATCTGTGTTATGGAGCATCAATACAACACCCAATAGGTCAATAGGATACACACCATTCTTCATGGTTTATGGAGCGGAGGCGGTTCTCCCTAGTGATATCCGTCATGATTCACCTCGTGTGACGGCTTATATTGAAGCAGACAACGAGACAACACGGCAAGATGCTTTGGACCGGTTGGATGAAGAGCGTGACATAGCAGCCGCCCGATCGGCGATTTACCAACAGGATCTTCGTCATTATCACAGTCGCCGAGTCAGAACCAGAACCTTCCAGGAAGGAGATTTGGTGCTTCGGCTCATCCAAGATCAGACTGATATGCATAAGTTATCCCCACCTTGGGAGGGGCCTTTTGTGGTCAGCAAGAATCTGCACAATGGGTCATATTATCTGATCGATATTCGAGAGCATAAGGACTCACGTACATCAGAGGAGGAGACCAACAGGCCGTGGAACATAGCTCATCTTCGGCCTTATTATACCTGAGCCATTGGTTCTACTTATGTACATATTACAACGATGTATATATTATGATTAAATATAATAAACCGGGACCTCAGCTAAAGCGGGGTATCTGTTCTTTTAAATCATGTGTGGTTACATGGAGTTGTTCTAAAGCGGCCTCCGATTTACCCCTTGAGTTCGCTTTTTAAAAGCATCATGTTATATCACTTGGAGGATTGGTCGTGTCCGAACCAATACCATACCTCTTGATAGGCGAGAGCCACCAGATCACTTGGGGACTTGGTCACGTCTGAACCAGTCATGCCTCTTGATCGGCCTAAGGCCACAGAATCACTTGGGGGCTTGGTCGAACCCGAACCATTGCCATGCCACTTGGTCGGCATAAATGCCACAGTTTCATTTAGGGACCTGGCTGACTAGAACCATAGTTAGACCTAACGGGTGCTTGGTCGTGTTCGTCCATGGTAACGCCATTTGATCAGCTCAAATAAACCTTTTTTGCAAACGGTTGTGTCATTGCTTTTGCTTTGCACTTTTCTTTGCAAGATACTTTTTTTCTTTTTTATTGCGTTTTCTTTTAAACCGACAAAGTTTTCAACCAATCAATTGACAGAACACAGTTCACGTCAATCCGGAGACTATTTGACCGGTTTGATCCTTGTTGTTAACATCCTCTTATGGAGTAACACAGTGTTTATTATAACCCGACACGGTTTACATGGTAAACCAGCATCATATATATACAGGAGCTTTTATCTCCTCCAACAGTGTGGGTTTGCAAAACTCCGCTTCAAGATTGGCTAAGCCAACTTCACGCTCAACGATGGCAGGTATTATGTATCTCAAAAATTTGGTCATATACTTAAATTTTTTTTGGATGTTTTGACTTCATATATGCAGACATCATATTCCACCTGACGATACAACCGCGGTGGCACTTGAGGAGTTTCTTATTGCAGAAAGTGCTTTGGAAAAGTTCATCGTCACAGGAAGAACAAATTATGCACGAAGGCATATCAACATCAAAAGTATCAGCTAGCCTATTACAAGGCAACACGGTGCCCACAATAAGATTATTGTTTTTTTTGCAAAGGAGAAGCAGTTTTAAACCGGCTTCCGGTTCAAGCTTGGTCACCAGCCTGGCCTGATGGTTGTGGGTCATCGTGCACCGCTTCAGCCTCAGTTTCTCTACCTAGCGGCTATAAATCAACAGTTGTCCAGCCGATTCCCATTAATGCTTGAAAAACAACTTCATCATGGATCAACAATGACCATTGTTGAGGAAATCGTTAACTGGTAGCTGCTCGGTCGGCTGGTGAGTAGGGGATTAATAGGCTAATCAGCAAGTTAATCGGCCATTTAATCAATTAATTGGATGATTTATCGGGTAATCGGCTACTCGGGGACCCTATGAGTAGGGATTAATCGACAAGTTAACTGGTTATCGGATGAATTCTTGAACAGGGGCAATGATGGGTCAATATCGGGAGCGTAAGTATGCTTACGGATTGGAGGGATAAGATTTTCCGATTCATGAACTGATGCAGCTATTCGCTTGTTCTGAGTGTCGTATTGGGCTTGATAATGAGACAAGTCTGCTTCTTCAGACAATTGGCAAGCTAGCGGACGCACCTCCCGGTTTATTGCTCGTAGATCCGCTTCACCAAATTCTGACCCATCTTCCTTCAAACTGGGGTAGCCCTGAGCCGCTTCAATAGGATCAAAATCCGGCACCTAGGCTTTTGCCCAGATTAAGGCAGTGATCGCACCGGTTCGAGCATCAGATTTCTTCAGCTCTTCAACCCGGGCAGGAAGCACCGATAATTTCATCAGAGTGTCTTGAATCAAAGTTGGTGCCGGTTTGTTGTGGGATGCGGTACAGATGATCCGCTGTGCGCCAGTGTACAGTTGTTCGACCAACGTATAGGCGGCTTTCAATTTCTTCCGCACATCTGACCCCAAGTGACCAATGCGTGTCCCTGAAATATCGTAAAGGGTTAAACCGACAGCTTTGTAAGAAGGCCGAGTCAATTCAGAAGTCAAACTAGCTTACCAAAGATAGCAGTGGTCATGGCATGCACGTGCCGCTTTATGCTGATCAGTTCATACGCCACCGGTTTAGTGCGGCCTCGGCATCCTCTGCTCGTTTGATTAAAGCAGACTTTTCAGTGGCCCAATCCGCCTGCTTCTTCTTGAAGCTCTCCTTAAGCTATTCCATGGTGCTTAAAGCGCTGGCTAATTCCTCTTTTGCTTTGGAGGTTTTAGCTTGTTGGGTTTTCAGGTTTTCTTGGAGATCGGTGACTTGGCTTTCTTTCTTCTTCAGCTCAGCCTGCATGCAGACAGTTATATGCTTCAACAAAACGGTGCAAGGATTGAAGTACCAACCACATAACAAGTTATGCACTTGGCACTTGGGGGCTAATGCATATTTGATCTTCAGATTTCACTTGATTATAAAGTCCCAAGCTCAATACAAGTATTCAACTTGGCACTTGGGGGCTAATGGCTATTTGCTCGTATATATTCTGATGCGGCAATCTCAATTACTTAAAGTACCGGTTAAACTACGTTAAGTTGAACCGGCCCTTGGGGGCTACATCAGAAAATTTCAAAGCATTAAGATTTATATTAGTAAGTCCCGGTTTAAAAGAAGATTACAAACCGGCCCTTGGGGGCTAGGAGAGTCAGCGCGAATTGAAGCATACAAGCAGGAAAGAGCATATGGAAGTTACCTCATATTTATCTTTCATCATATTAACCAGACCGGCTTCATAGTCACGACTGGTATACAGCCGGTTCAGATAGCCGGAATGGATATCCTGGGCATTCAGAGCAGCGTAAGTCGCTAGATCAGCATTCCACTTGCCTTTGCTAAAGGCAGCGAATTCTTCCTTGGCAGAATGTTTGGACAAAGTGACAGGATTGCTTGGCTCGGTCTGGCCAGTGCCAGTAATGACAACCTCATCGTCCTTGGAATTACCGGTTTGCACTGGGGTTGTTGGCTTGTCAGTAGGCTTTGCTGGACCGGTGGATTTCTCAATCCAGATGGAGCTTGTGGGCTTATTGACAGGGCTTGAGGCATCAATTGGTCTCTCTTCAGCAATAAGATCGTCGTCTTGCTGTGGTGGATCATTGGGTATATCCTCAGGAATAGCCGCTTCAAGATCTGGTGTCTTGCCCGGTTCAAGGACGACATCTTCTTCGGCCGCTTTGTCCAGGCGAGCCTTCTTGCTTGGCCTAGGTTTGGCCCTGAAAGGAATAACAAAATCAAATACAGCATATGTTCCAAGGCGATGTGTTGCAAATATTATGATTAGTATAGCTTACCCAAGCACCGTTTTGAGTGGTGGCAGCTGAGTAGCCGATGACTCACCAGAAGATGAGTGGGAAGTAACCTGGTAATCGGAGTCAGATGGATTAAGAGGTTGACGAAAGTAGCCTGCTTTAGGACAAGCATTGACAAGCAAATTAGAGACCTCTGAACGGCGTTTCCAAACCGTACTGTTCGGTAAACCTGCGAAGGTAACTACCTGGCCGCTGTGCCGGGTTGTGCGACGAGCTTCGTGCTATTGGGTCTTCATAAGAAATTTGGGATCCAAATAAGCAAGAGGATGAGAAAATTTAACTTTCCAGTTTGCCTGACGAATTTTTAGTGAAGGCAAAGGTTCTGAGTCGGAAGAGAGAATAATTACCTCTGCAGCATTAGCGTGGCTGGCTTTGGCATCATCCTGACAAATATCATCATCAATAAGATGCATGAAAAATAAGCCAAGTGAGTCAAGCTCTACCTCAAGGTCCGGATTATCCACATCATCATCAGGGGCTGGATTAGAGGATGCAGTGGTTCTTTTCCCGTGGGCAGTCTTCTTCACAGCTTTAGTCTTTTGCCAGGTTGCTCTTTCCGGTTTGTCTGGTTTTTCTGGTTTCTCCTGCGGCAGTTTCTTGCTCCAAAACTGATCATTGCCCTGATTACACAGACACTGATATTAAACAATGACCAGATATATCAATAACAGATTCAGCAAAAAGAAAAATCAAAATCTTACAACTAGCGGTTTGTTGGTGGCACAGAAGGGAAGCAGGCCGTTTTTAGCACAGATGTGTTCCGGTTCATTCAGCATCTTATTCACAGCCTCTGTGATTTCTTCATCGGTGAGCTGGATTTTGGAATGTCACAGTGGGTCATCAACACTGCCAGTATACTCGCACATCAAACCGGAGCGCTGACTAAGGGGCAGTATGCTCCATGATATCCAACAGCGTGCGAGATCAACCCCTGTTAAACCGTTGGCCATAAAGGCTCTGAGCTTCGACAGTTGAGGAGCATATTTGCTTCTCTCCTGGGCAGTCAATCTTTGCGGAAAAGGGTGTGTATTGCTGAGCCGGTCTGGACGAAAGCCAAGCAAGGGATTCTCACCAGCAGGGGAGGTGTCTTTGAAATAGAACCATGTCTGATTCCAATCTTTGGGGTGGCTGTGCAGTTTGGCGTGAGGGTATGTGACCTCTTTCCTTTTCTGGATCGCTAGGCCACCCAACTCCGTATTGGAGCCGTCAGTAAACTTAGTACAGCGGTTTAGATGGAAAAGGTCTCTGAACAATTCCACTGTGGGCTCCTCTTGAAAGAACGCCTCATAGATCACATGGAAGTGACACATATTTGTAACAGAGTTGGGGCCAGTGTCTTGTGGATGGAGTTGGAAATCGGCTAAAACATCCCGGTAAAATTTAGAACCGGGCGGCTTAAAGCCCCGGGCTAAGTGATCTACGAAAACAACGACCTCTCCTTCCTGAGGTTTGGGAGGGCATTCTTTGCCAGGAACCCTCCAATGGATGGTATCTTTGCTACCTAAAGCGCCGATCAGGACTAAATCGTCCAGCTGAGCCTCTGTGACGCGAGAAGGAACCCAATTGCACTCATATACTTGCTTGGCCATGATGAAATCTACAAGGTAGAAAATCCCGGTTCAAAAATGCATTGATCAAGGTACATTGGTATGTGCAATGTTAAACCGGAGACAGGTCTATCTGAACCGGAGTTTTATGAAGCAACAACATCTGGCGGTTCAACAAGGGGACTAATGGTATATACCGGTTTGCCAAAAAAATTTACAAGGTTATAACCGCCTGATCTAAGCATTTGAAACAGCTGAGATTGCGGATGGATAAGTATGCAGAAACAGATTTCACAAGATTTCTCTACAGCGATGGATCTGAAGCTAGTTCAGAAAAAAGATAAATATTCAGAGGTCCAAAAGGAGCAATACCGAATCAATGAGCAAGACGTACATACAGATCCATGGTTTTGAGATGTGTAAGTGAAGGCGAAGGGTAAACAGCTACCATTGCACAGAATAAAGATTAGCGGAGTCATCTAAAGATCTATCGTATGAGCAAGAGGCAGACGATGAACACTGAAGAACTGTGAAACCCTAGGTCAGATCTGCGGGGGAAAGGATAGAAGATTTACCGGAGCTGAGGAAGACACGGAAGGTTGCGCGATGCTCTGGTGCGCCCAGGTTGATGCAGCGGCCGAGGTTGAGGCAGAGGTCGACGGCGGCAGCGGAGCTCCGAGGCTGGCGACGCGAGGAATATGAGTTAGAAAGGCACGAAGGGGAGAAAAGAAATGACCCTTCGGTCCTATTTATAAGGCGAAAGAACAGGTGTCAGGCGTGACAATCAAGGGGCCACGAAACGGAGCTGTCGCCTCGATTTCCGTAGATCTATTAAACAAAGAAGCATAATGGATAGCTTCGTTATGACAGGTGACGTCACTCCGGTTTACAGCAATCAGAGAAGATGACATCATGGCGGTTTATCAATTTATGAGAAGATGTTGAAGATGAAGCTTTTGTTAAAGGATTGACATGAACCCGTTCAAATCAATCTGGGGCCTAATGTTGGGGATATTACTGCTCGGCATAAACCGGCCTATCTGGGCCGGGTCAACTTCATCAGTAGTTCAAGAGTGCTAAAGACCAAGAAGGCAGATGAGGGCCTAAGGCCCGTAGTCGGTTCAAGACTTGTAGCTGTAAACCGGTATTTGTATATAAACTTGTATTATAAGTTAGGAATAAGGAGAGACCAACTCGGATACGAATATCGACCGGTGTTGGGACTCTGTGAACCGACGGGCGTCACCCGTGTATATAAGGGGACGACCCGGCGGCGGTTCAAGGAGAGATAACAACTCGAGACATAGGCGAAGCTTGTTTGCTCCCTAGTCATCGAAACCCCATCAATCCCATCACAACAAGACGTAGGCTTTTACCTTCATTGAAGGGGTCGAACTAGTATAACTCTCTTGCGTCCCTGTGTCCGCTTTAACCCCTTCAAGCTAACCCGTCGCGATGGCTCCACGACTAAGTCCTTTCTCTAGGACATCTGCCGTGATGAAACCACGACACTCTTCCTCGCGCCACCGGACATGTCCATCCCGCGCCGGACATGTCCACCGCGCCTTCCACGTCGCCCCGCCAATCAGCGGCCGCCACGTCAGCCCGCGCCGCCGCCCCG